>NC_142788.1:10690000-10867500 GCF_988280905.1 Pimephales promelas
CTCTGGAAGGGGCTAGAGCCTCCATTTTTGCACTCAGGTCTAAGTCTCATGGCCCTCTATCAGAATTTGGGATGATTGGAGAAACTTAATTTTTCGCCCAAAAAAAAAAACGTAAGGGGTACCACTGTCGTTTTTTTTTCGGGCCGAATTTTTGAGTTTCGATATCTCAGCTCTGGAAGGGGCTAGAGCCTCCATTTTTGCACTCAGGTCTAAGTCTCATGGCCCTCTATCAGAATTTGGGAAGATTGGAGAAACTTAATTTTTCGCCCAAAAAAAAAACGTAAGGGGTACCACTGTCGTTTTTTTTTTCGGGCCGAATTTTTGAGTTTGGATATCTCAGCTCTGGAAGGGGCTAGAGCCTCCATTTTTGCACTCAGGTCTAAGTCTCATGGCCCTCTATCAGAATTTGGGAAGATTGGAGAAACTTAATTTTTCGCCCAAAAAAAAACCTAAGGGGTACCACTGTCGTTTTTTTTTCGGGCCGAATTTTTGAGTTTCGATATCTCAGCTCTGGAAGGGGCTAGAGCCTCCATTTTTGCACTCAGGTCTAAGTCTCATGGCCCTCCATCAGAATTTGGGAAGATTGGAGAAACTTAATTTTTCGCCCCAAAAAAAAACGTAAGGGGTACCACTGTCGTTTTTTTTTTCGGGCCGAATTTTTGAGTTTCGATATCTCAGCTCTGGAAGGGGCTAGAGCCTCCATTTTTGCACTCAGGTCTAAGTCTCATGGCCCTCTATCAGAATTTGGGAAGATTGGAGAAACTTAATTTTTCGCCCAAAAAAAAAAACGTAAGGGGTACCACTGTCGTTTTTTTTTCGGGCCGAATTTTTGAGTTTCGATATCTCAGCTCTGGAAGGGGCTAGAGCCTCCATTTTTGCACTCAGGTCTAAGTCTCATGGCCCTCTATCAGAATTTGGGATGATTGGAGAAACTTAATTTTTCGCCCAAAAAAAAAAACGTAAGGGGTACCACTGTCGTTTTTTTTTCGGGCCGAATTTTTGAGTTTCGATATCTCAGCTCTGGAAGGGGCTAGAGCCTCCATTTTTGCACTCAGGTCTAAGTCTCATGGCCCTCTATCAGAATTTGGGAAGATTGGAGAAACTTAATTTTTCGCCCCAAAAAAAAACGTAAGGGGTACCACTGTCGTTTTTTTTTTCGGGCCGAATTTTTGAGTTTCGATATCTCAGCTCTGGAAGGGGCTAGAGCCTCCATTTTTGCACTCAGGTCTAAGTCTCATGGCCCTCTATCAGAATTTGGGAAGATTGGAGAAACTTAATTTTTCGCCCAAAAAAAAAAACGTAAGGGGTACCACTGTCGTTTTTTTTTCGGGCCGAATTTTTGAGTTTCGATATCTCAGCTCTGGAAGGGGCTAGAGCCTCCATTTTTGCACTCAGGTCTAAGTCTCATGGCCCTCTATCAGAATTTGG
The DNA here is from genome assembly GCF_988280905.1 of Pimephales promelas. Classification (NCBI taxonomy): domain Eukaryota; kingdom Metazoa; phylum Chordata; class Actinopteri; order Cypriniformes; family Leuciscidae; genus Pimephales; species Pimephales promelas. The sequence continues at coordinate 10,691,429 of NC_142788.1, forward strand.
GAAGATTGGAGAAACTTAATTTTTCGCCCAAAAAAAAAACGTAAGGGGTACCACTGTCGTTTTTTTTTCGGGCCGAATTTTTGAGTTTCGATATCTCAGCTCTGGAAGGGGCTAGAGCCTCCATTTTTGCACTCAGGTCTAAGTCTCATGGCCCTCTATCAGAATTTGGGAAGATTGGAGAAACTTAATTTTTCGCCCAAAAAAAAAACGTAAGGGGTACCACTGTCGTTTTTTTTTTTTCGGGCCGAATTTTTGAGTTTCGATATCTCAGCTCTAGAAGGGGCTAGAGCCTCCATTTTTGCACTCAGGTCTAAGTCTCATGGCCCTCTATCAGAATTTGGGAAGATTGGAGAAACTTAATTTTTCGCCCAAAAAAAAAAAACGTAAGGGGTACCACTGTCGTTTTTTTTTTCGGGCCGAATTTTTGAGTTTCGATATCTCAGCTCTGGAAGGGGCTAGAGCCTCCATTTTTGCACTCAGGTCTAAGTCTCATGGCCCTCTATCAGAATTTGGGAAGATTGGAGAAACTTAATTTTTCGCCCAAAAAAAAAACGTAAGGGGTACCACTGTCGTTTTTTTTTCGGGCCGAATTTTTGAGTTTCGATATCTCAGCTCTGGAAGGGGCTAGAGCCTCCATTTTTGCATTCAGGTCTAAGTCTCATGGCCCTCTATCGTAATTTGGGAAGATTGGAGAAACTTAATTTTTCGCCCAAAAAAAAAAACGTAAGGGGTACCACTGTCGTTTTTTTTTCGGGCCGAATTTTTGAGTTTCGATATCTCAGCTCTGGAAGGGGCTAGAGCCTCCATTTTTGCACTCAGGTCTAATTCTCATGGCCCTCTATCAGAATTTGGGAAGATTGGAGAAACTTAATTTTTCGCCCAAAAAAAAAAACGTAAGGGGTACCACTGTCGTGTTTTTTTTTCGGGCCGAATTTTTGAGTTTTGTTATCTCAGCTCTGGAAGGGGCTAGAGCCTCCATTTTTGCACTCAGGTCTAAGTCTCATGGCCCTCTATCAGAATTTGGGAAGATTGGAGAAACTTAATTTTTCGCCCAAAAAAAAAACGTAAGGGGTACCACTGTCGTTTTTTTTTTCGGGCCGAATTTTTGAGTTTTGATATCTCAGCTCTGGAAGGGGCTAGAGCCTCCATTTTTGCACTCTGGTCTAAGTCTCATGGCCCTCTATTAGAATTTGGGAAGATTGGAGAAACTTAATTTTTCGCCCAAAAAAAAAACGTAAGGGGTACCACTGTCGTTTTTTTTCGGGCCGAATTTTTGAGTTTCGATATCTCAGCTCTGGAAGGGGCTAGAGCCTCCATTTTTGCACTCAGGTCTAAGTCTCATGGCCCTCTATCAGAATTTGGGAAGATTGGAGAAACTTAATTTTTCGCCCAAAAAAAAAAACGTAAGGGGTACCACTGTCGTTTTTTTTTCGGGACGAATTTTTGAGTTTCGATATCTCAGCTCTTGAAGGGGCTAGAGCCTCCATTTTTGCACTCAGGTCTAAGTCTCATGGCCCTCTATCAGAATTTGGGATGATTGGAGAAACTTAATTTTTCGCCCAAAAAAAAAACGTAAGGGGTACCACTGTCGTTTTTTTTTTCGGGCCGAATTTTTGAGTTTCGATATCTCAGCTCTGGAAGGGGCTAGAGCCTCCATTTTTGCACTCAGGTCTAAGTCTCATGGCCCTCTATCAGAATTTGGGATGATTGGAGAAACTTAATTTTTCGCCCAAAAAAAAAAACGTAAGGGGTACCACTGTCGTTTTTTTTTCGGGCCGAATTTTTGAGTTTCGATATCTCAGCTCTGGAAGGGGCTAGAGCCTCCATTTTTGCACTCAGGTCTAAGTCTCATGGCCCTCTATCAGAATTTGGGATGATTGGAGAAACTTAATTTTTCGCCCAAAAAAAAAAACGTAAGGGGTACCACTGTCGTTTTTTTTTCGGGCCGAATTTTTGAGTTTCGATATCTCAGCTCTGGAAGGGGCTAGAGCCTCCATTTTTGCACTCAGGTCTAAGTCTCATGGCCCTCTATCAGAATTTGGGAAGATTGGAGAAACTTAATTTTTCGCCCAAAAAAAAAACGTAAGGGGTACCACTGTCGTTTTTTTTTTCGGGCCGAATTTTTGAGTTTCGATATCTCAGCTCTGGAAGGGGCTAGAGCCTCCATTTTTGCACTCAGGTCTAAGTCTCATGGCCCTCTATCAGAATTTGGGAAGATTGGAGAAACTTAATTTTTCGCCCAAAAAAAACCTAAGGGGTACCACTGTCGTTTTTTTTTCGGGCCGAATTTTTGAGTTTCGATATCTCAGCTCTGGAAGGGGCTAGAGCCTCCATTTTTGCACTCAGGTCTAAGTCTCATGGCCCTCTATCAGAATTTGGGAAGATTGGAGAAACTTAATTTTTCGCCCCAAAAAAAAACGTAAGGGGTACCACTGTCGTTTTTTTTTTCGGGCCGAATTTTTGAGTTTCTATATCTCAGCTCTGGAAGGGGCTAGAGCCTTCATTTTTGCACTCAGGTCTAAGTCTCATGGCCCTCTATCAGAATTTGGGAAGATTGGAGAAACTTAATTTTTCGCCCAAAAAAAAAAACGTAAGGGGTACCACTGTCGTTTTTTTTTCGGGCCGAATTTTTGAGTTTCGATATCTCAGCTCTGGAAGGGGCTAGAGCCTCCATTTTTGCACTCAGGTCTAAGTCTCATGGCCCTCTATCAGAATTTGGGATGATTGGAGAAACTTAATTTTTCGCCCAAAAAAAAAAACGTAAGGGGTACCACTGTCGTTTTTTTTTCGGGCCGAATTTTTGAGTTTCGATATCTCAGCTCTGGAAGGGGCTAGAGCCTCCATTTTTGCACTCAGGTCTAAGTCTCATGGCCCTCTATCAGAATTTGGGAAGATTGGAGAAACTTAATTTTTCGCCCCAAAAAAAAACGTAAGGGGTACCACTGTCGTTTTTTTTTTCGGGCCGAATTTTTGAGTTTCGATATCTCAGCTCTGGAAGGGGCTAGAGCCTCCATTTTTGCACTCAGGTCTAAGTCTCATGGCCCTCTATCAGAATTTGGGAAGATTGGAGAAACTTAATTTTTCGCCCAAAAAAAAAAACGTAAGGGGTACCACTGTCGTTTTTTTTTCGGGCCGAATTTTTGAGTTTCGATATCTCAGCTCTGGAAGGGGCTAGAGCCTCCATTTTTGCACTCAGGTCTAAGTCTCATGGCCCTCTATCAGAATTTGGGAAGATTGGAGAAACTTAATTTTTCGCCCAAAAAAAAAACGTAAGGGGTACCACTGTCGTTTTTTTTTCGGGCCGAATTTTTGAGTTTCGATATCTCAGCTCTGGAAGGGGCTAGAGCCTCCATTTTTGCACTCAGGTCTAAGTCTCATGGCCCTCTATCAGAATTTGGGAAGATTGGAGAAACTTAATTTTTCGCCCAAAAAAAAAACGTAAGGGGTACCACTGTCGTTTTTTTTTTTCGGGCCGAATTTTTGAGTTTCGATATCTCAGCTCTAGAAGGGGCTAGAGCCTCCATTTTTGCACTCAGGTCTAAGTCTCATGGCCCTCTATCAGAATTTGGGAAGATTGGAGAAACTTAATTTTTCGCCCAAAAAAAAAAAACGTAAGGGGTACCACTGTCGTTTTTTTTTTCGGGCCGAATTTTTGAGTTTCGATATCTCAGCTCTGGAAGGGGCTAGAGCCTCCATTTTTGCACTCAGGTCTAAGTCTCATGGCCCTCTATCAGAATTTGGGAAGATTGGAGAAACTTAATTTTTCGCCCAAAAAAAAAACGTAAGGGGTACCACTGTCGTTTTTTTTTCGGGCCGAATTTTTGAGTTTCGATATCTCAGCTCTGGAAGGGGCTAGAGCCTCCATTTTTGCATTCAGGTCTAAGTCTCATGGCCCTCTATCGTAATTTGGGAAGATTGGAGAAACTTAATTTTTCGCCCAAAAAAAAAAACGTAAGGGGTACCACTGTCGTTTTTTTTTCGGGCCGAATTTTTGAGTTTCGATATCTCAGCTCTGGAAGGGGCTAGAGCCTCCATTTTTGCACTCAGGTCTAATTCTCATGGCCCTCTATCAGAATTTGGGAAGATTGGAGAAACTTAATTTTTCGCCCAAAAAAAAAAACGTAAGGGGTACCACTGTCGTGTTTTTTTTTCGGGCCGAATTTTTGAGTTTTGTTATCTCAGCTCTGGAAGGGGCTAGAGCCTCCATTTTTGCACTCAGGTCTAAGTCTCATGGCCCTCTATCAGAATTTGGGAAGATTGGAGAAACTTAATTTTTCGCCCAAAAAAAAAACGTAAGGGGTACCACTGTCGTTTTTTTTTTCGGGCCGAATTTTTGAGTTTTGATATCTCAGCTCTGGAAGGGGCTAGAGCCTCCATTTTTGCACTCTGGTCTAAGTCTCATGGCCCTCTATTAGAATTTGGGAAGATTGGAGAAACTTAATTTTTCGCCCAAAAAAAAAACGTAAGGGGTACCACTGTCGTTTTTTTTCGGGCCGAATTTTTGAGTTTCGATATCTCAGCTCTGGAAGGGGCTAGAGCCTCCATTTTTGCACTCAGGTCTAAGTCTCATGGCCCTCTGTCAGAATTTGGGAAGATTGGAGAAACTTAATTTTTCGCCCAAAAAAAAAAACGTAAGGGGTACCACTGTCGTTTTTTTTTCGGGACGAATTTTTGAGTTTCGATATCTCAGCTCTTGAAGGGGCTAGAGCCTCCATTTTTGCACTCAGGTCTAAGTCTCATGGCCCTCTATCAGAATTTGGGATGATTGGAGAAACTTAATTTTTCGCCCAAAAAAAAAACGTAAGGGGTACCACTGTCGTTTTTTTTTTCGGGCCGAATTTTTGAGTTTCGATATCTCAGCTCTGGAAGGGGCTAGAGCCTCCATTTTTGCACTCAGGTCTAAGTCTCATGGCCCTCTATCAGAATTTGGGATGATTGGAGAAACTTAATTTTTCGCCCAAAAAAAAAAACGTAAGGGGTACCACTGTCGTTTTTTTTTCGGGCCGAATTTTTGAGTTTCGATATCTCAGCTCTGGAAGGGGCTAGAGCCTCCATTTTTGCACTCAGGTCTAAGTCTCATGGCCCTCTATCAGAATTTGGGATGATTGGAGAAACTTAATTTTTCGCCCAAAAAAAAAAACGTAAGGGGTACCACTGTCGTTTTTTTTTCGGGCCGAATTTTTGAGTTTCGATATCTCAGCTCTGGAAGGGGCTAGAGCCTCCATTTTTGCACTCAGGTCTAAGTCTCATGACCCTCTATCAGAATTTGGGAAGATTGGAGAAACTTAATTTTTCGCCCAAAAAAAAAAACGTAAGGGGTACCACTGTCGTTTTTTTTTCGGGCCGAATTTTTGAGTTTCGATATCTCAGCTCTGGAAGGGGCTAGAGCCTCCATTTTTGCACTCAGGTCTAAGTCTCATGGCCCTCTATCAGAATTTGGGATGATTGGAGAAACTTAATTTTTCGCCCAAAAAAAAAAACGTAAGGGGTACCACTGTCGTTTTTTTTTCGGGCCGAATTTTTGAGTTTCGATATCTCAGCTCTGGAAGGGGCTAGAGCCTCCATTTTTGCACTCAGGTCTAAGTCTCATGGCCCTCTATCAGAATTTGGGAAGATTGGAGAAACTTAATTTTTCGCCCCAAAAAAAAACGTAAGGGGTACCACTGTCGTTTTTTTTTTCGGGCCGAATTTTTGAGTTTCGATATCTCAGCTCTGGAAGGGGCTAGAGCCTCCATTTTTGCACTCAGGTCTAAGTCTCATGGCCCTCTATCAGAATTTGGGAAGATTGGAGAAACTTAATTTTTCGCCCAAAAAAAAAAACGTAAGGGGTACCACTGTCGTTTTTTTTTCGGGCCGAATTTTTGAGTTTCGATATCTCAGCTCTGGAAGGGGCTAGAGCCTCCATTTTTGCACTCAGGTCTAAGTCTCATGGCCCTCTATCAGAATTTGGGAAGATTGGAGAAACTTAATTTTTCGCCCAAAAAAAAAACGTAAGGGGTACCACTGTCGTTTTTTTTTCGGGCCGAATTTTTGAGTTTCGATATCTCAGCTCTGGAAGGGGCTAGAGCCTCCATTTTTGCACTCAGGTCTAAGTCTCATGGCCCTCTATCAGAATTTGGGAAGATTGGAGAAACTTAATTTTTCGCCCAAAAAAAAAACGTAAGGGGTACCACTGTCGTTTTTTTTTTTTCGGGCCGAATTTTTGAGTTTCGATATCTCAGCTCTAGAAGGGGCTAGAGCCTCCATTTTTGCACTCAGGTCTAAGTCTCATGGCCCTCTATCAGAATTTGGGAAGATTGGAGAAACTTAATTTTTCGCCCAAAAAAAAAAAACGTAAGGGGTACCACTGTCGTTTTTTTTTTCGGGCCGAATTTTTGAGTTTCGATATCTCAGCTCTGGAAGGGGCTAGAGCCTCCATTTTTGCACTCAGGTCTAAGTCTCATGGCCCTCTATCAGAATTTGGGAAGATTGGAGAAACTTAATTTTTCGCCCAAAAAAAAAACGTAAGGGGTACCACTGTCGTTTTTTTTTCGGGCCGAATTTTTGAGTTTCGATATCTCAGCTCTGGAAGGGGCTAGAGCCTCCATTTTTGCATTCAGGTCTAAGTCTCATGGCCCTCTATCGTAATTTGGGAAGATTGGAGAAACTTAATTTTTCGCCCAAAAAAAAAAACGTAAGGGGTACCACTGTCGTTTTTTTTTCGGGCCGAATTTTTGAGTTTCGATATCTCAGCTCTGGAAGGGGCTAGAGCCTCCATTTTTGCACTCAGGTCTAATTCTCATGGCCCTCTATCAGAATTTGGGAAGATTGGAGAAACTTAATTTTTCGCCCAAAAAAAAAAACGTAAGGGGTACCACTGTCGTGTTTTTTTTTCGGGCCGAATTTTTGAGTTTTGTTATCTCAGCTCTGGAAGGGGCTAGAGCCTCCATTTTTGCACTCAGGTCTAAGTCTCATGGCCCTCTATCAGAATTTGGGAAGATTGGAGAAACTTAATTTTTCGCCCAAAAAAAAAACGTAAGGGGTACCACTGTCGTTTTTTTTTTCGGGCCGAATTTTTGAGTTTTGATATCTCAGCTCTGGAAGGGGCTAGAGCCTCCATTTTTGCACTCTGGTCTAAGTCTCATGGCCCTCTATTAGAATTTGGGAAGATTGGAGAAACTTAATTTTTCGCCCAAAAAAAAAACGTAAGGGGTACCACTGTCGTTTTTTTTCGGGCCGAATTTTTGAGTTTCGATATCTCAGCTCTGGAAGGGGCTAGAGCCTCCATTTTTGCACTCAGGTCTAAGTCTCATGGCCCTCTATCAGAATTTGGGAAGATTGGAGAAACTTAATTTTTCGCCCAAAAAAAAAAACGTAAGGGGTACCACTGTCGTTTTTTTTTTCGGGACGAATTTTTGAGTTTCGATATCTCAGCTCTTGAAGGGGCTAGAGCCTCCATTTTTGCACTCAGGTCTAAGTCTCATGGCCCTCTATCAGAATTTGGGATGATTGGAGAAACTTAATTTTTCGCCCAAAAAAAAAACGTAAGGGGTACCACTGTCGTTTTTTTTTTCGGGCCGAATTTTTGAGTTTCGATATCTCAGCTCTGGAAGGGGCTAGAGCCTCCATTTTTGCACTCAGGTCTAAGTCTCATGGCCCTCTATCAGAATTTGGGATGATTGGAGAAACTTAATTTTTCGCCCAAAAAAAAAAACGTAAGGGGTACCACTGTCGTTTTTTTTTCGGGCCGAATTTTTGAGTTTCGATATCTCAGCTCTGGAAGGGGCTAGAGCCTCCATTTTTGCACTCAGGTCTAAGTCTCATGGCCCTCTATCAGAATTTGGGATGATTGGAGAAACTTAATTTTTCGCCCAAAAAAAAAAACGTAAGGGGTACCACTGTCGTTTTTTTTTCGGGCCGAATTTTTGAGTTTCGATATCTCAGCTCTGGAAGGGGCTAGAGCCTCCATTTTTGCACTCAGGTCTAAGTCTCATGGCCCTCTATCAGAATTTGGGAAGATTGGAGAAACTTAATTTTTCGCCCAAAAAAAAAACGTAAGGGGTACCACTGTCGTTTTTTTTTTCGGGCCGAATTTTTGAGTTTCGATATCTCAGCTCTGGAAGGGGCTAGAGCCTCCATTTTTGCACTCAGGTCTAAGTCTCATGGCCCTCTATCAGAATTTGGGAAGATTGGAGAAACTTAATTTTTCGCCCAAAAAAAAACCTAAGGGGTACCACTGTCGTTTTTTTTTCGGGCCGAATTTTTGAGTTTCGATATCTCAGCTCTGGAAGGGGCTAGAGCCTCCATTTTTGCACTCAGGTCTAAGTCTCATGGCCCTCTATCAGAATTTGGGAAGATTGGAGAAACTTAATTTTTCGCCCCAAAAAAAAACGTAAGGGGTACCACTGTCGTTTTTTTTTTCGGGCCGAATTTTTGAGTTTCGATATCTCAGCTCTGGAAGGGGCTAGAGCCTCCATTTTTGCACTCAGGTCTAAGTCTCATGGCCCTCTATCAGAATTTGGGAAGATTGGAGAAACTTAATTTTTCGCCCAAAAAAAAAAACGTAAGGGGTACCACTGTCGTTTTTTTTTCGGGCCGAATTTTTGAGTTTCGATATCTCAGCTCTGGAAGGGGCTAGAGCCTCCATTTTTGCACTCAGGTCTAAGTCTCATGGCCCTCTATCAGAATTTGGGATGATTGGAGAAACTTAATTTTTCGCCCAAAAAAAAAAACGTAAGGGGTACCACTGTCGTTTTTTTTTCGGGCCGAATTTTTGAGTTTCGATATCTCAGCTCTGGAAGGGGCTAGAGCCTCCATTTTTGCACTCAGGTCTAAGTCTCATGGCCCTCTATCAGAATTTGGGAAGATTGGAGAAACTTAATTTTTCGCCCCAAAAAAAAACGTAAGGGGTACCACTGTCGTTTTTTTTTTCGGGCCGAATTTTTGAGTTTCGATATCTCAGCTCTGGAAGGGGCTAGAGCCTCCATTTTTGCACTCAGGTCTAAGTCTCATGGCCCTCTATCAGAATTTGGGAAGATTGGAGAAACTTAATTTTTCGCCCAAAAAAAAAAACGTAAGGGGTACCACTGTCGTTTTTTTTTCGGGCCGAATTTTTGAGTTTCGATATCTCAGCTCTGGAAGGGGCTAGAGCCTCCATTTTTGCACTCAGGTCTAAGTCTCATGGCCCTCTATCAGAATTTGGGAAGATTGGAGAAACTTAATTTTTCGCCCAAAAAAAAACGTAAGGGGTACCACTGTCGTTTTTTTTTTTTCGGGCCGAATTTTTGAGTTTCGATATCTCAGCTCTGGAAGGGGCTAGAGCCTCCATTTTTGCACTCAGATCTAAGTCTCATGGCCCTCTATCAGAATTTGGGAAAATTGAAGAAACGTAATTTTTCGCCCAAAAAAAAAAACGTAAGGGGTACCACTGTCGTTTTTTTTTCGGGCCGAATTTTTGAGTTTCGATATCTCAGCTCTGGAAGGGGCTAGAGCCTCCATTTTTGCACTCAGGTCTAAGTCTCATGGCCCTCTATCAGAATTTGGGAAGATTGGAGAAACTTAATTTTTCGCCCAAAAAAAAAAAACGTAAGGGGTACCACTGTCGTTTTTTTTTTTTCGGGCCGAATTTTTGAGTTTCGATATCTCAGCTCTGGAAGGGGCTAGAGCCTCCATTTTTGCACTCAGGTCTAAGTCTCATGGCCCTCTATCAGAATTTGGGAAGATTGGAGAAACTTAATTTTTCGCCCAAAAAAAAAAAACGTAAGGGGTACCACTGTCGTTTTTTTTTTCGGGCCGAATTTTTGAGTTTCGATATCTCAGCTCTGGAAGGGGCTAGAGCCTCCATTTTTGCACTCAGGTCTAAGTCTCATGGCCCTTTATCAGAATTTGGGAAGATTGGAGAAACTTAATTTTTCGCCCAAAAAAAAAAAACGTAAGGGGTACCACTGTCGTTTTTTTTCGGGCCGAATTTTTGAGTTTCGATATCTCAGCTCTGGAAGGGGCTAGAGCCTCCATTTTTGCACTCAGGTCTAAGTCTCATTGCCCTCTATCAGAATTTGGGAAAATTGGAGAAACTTAATTTTTCGCCGAAAAAAAAAACGTAAGGGGTACCACTGTCGTTTTTTTTTTTCGGGCCGAATTTTTGAGTTTCGATATCTCAGCTCTGGAAGGGGCTAGAGCCTCCATTTTTGCACTCAGGTCTAAGTCTCATGGCCCTCTATCAGAATTTGGGAAGATTGGAGAAACTTAATTTTTCGCCCAAAAAAAAAAACGTAAGGGGTACCACTGTCGTTTTTTTTTTCGGGCCGAATTTTTGAGTTTCGATATCTCAGCTCTGAAAGGGGCGAGAGCCTCCATTTTTGCACTCAGGTCTAAGTCTCATGGCCCTCTATCAGAATTTGGGAAGATTGGAGAAACTTAATTTTTCGCCCAAAAAAAAAAACGTAAGGGGTACCACTGTCGTTTTTTTTTTCGGGCCGAATTTTTGAGTTTCGATATCTCAGCTCTGGAAGGGGCTAGAGCCTCCATTTTTGCACTCAGGTCTAAGTCTCATGGCCCTCTATCCGAATTTGGGAAGATTGGAGAAACTTAATTTTTCGCCCAAAAAAACAAAACGTAAGGGGTACCACTGTCGTTTTTTTTTCGGGCCGAATTTTTGAGTTTCGATATCTCAGCTCTGGAAGGGGCTAGAGCCTCCATTTTTGCACTCAGGTCTAAGTCTCATGGCCCTCTATCAGAATCCAGAGTTTTGAGAAGATATGGGATACTTAATTTTTCGCCCAAAAAAAAAAAACGTAAGGGGTAACACTGTCGTTTTTTTTTTTCGGGTCGAAATTTTGAGTTTCGATATCTCAGCTCTGGAAGGGTCTAGAGCCTCCATTGTTGCACTCAGGTCTAAGTCTCATGGCCCTCTATCAGAATCCAGAGTTTTGAGAAGATTGGGGATACTAAATTTTTCGCCAAAAAAAAAAAAACTTAAGGGGTAACACTATCGTTTTGTTTTTTTTCGTGTCGGAATTTTGACTTTCGATATCTCAGCTTTGGAAGGGTCTAGAGCCTCCATTTTTGCACTCAGGTTTAAGTCCCATGGCCCTCTATCAGAATCCAGAGTTTCGAGAAGATTGGAGAAACTTCATTTTTCGCCTGAAAAAAAAAACGAAAGGGGTACCACTGTCTTTTTTTTTTTTTCGGGTCGAAATTTTGAGTTTCTATATCTCAGCTCTGGAAGGGTCTAGAGCCTCCATTGTTGCACTCAGGTCTAAGTCTCATGGCCCTCTATCAGAATCCAGAGTTTTGAGAAGATATGGGATACTTAATTTTTCGCCCAAAAAAAAAAAAACGTAAGGGGTAACACTGTCGTTTTTTTTTTCCGGTCGAAATTTTGAGTTTCGATATCTCAGCTCTGGAAGGGTCTAGAGCCTCCATTGTTGCACTCAGGTCTAAGTCTCATGGCCCTCTATCAGAATCCAGAGTTTTGAGAAGATTGGGGATACTAAATTTTTCGCCAAAAAAAAAAAAAACGTAAGGGGTAACACTGTCGTTTTTTTTTCGGGTCGAAATTTTGATTTTCGATATCTCAGCTCTGGAAGGGTCTAGAGCCTCCATTGTTGCACTCAGGTCTATGTCTCATGGCCCTCTATCAGAATCCAGAGTTTTGAGAAGATTGGGGATACTTAATTTTTCGCCCAAAAAAAAAAACGTAAGGGGTAACACTGTCGTTTTTTTTTTCTGGTCGAAATTTTGATTTTCGATATCTCAGCTCTGGAAGGGTCTAGAGCCTCCATTGTTGCACTCAGGTCTAAGTCTCATGGCCCTCTATCAGAATTTGGGAAGATTGGAGAAACTTAATTTTTCGCCCAAAAAAAAAAAAACGTAAGGGGTACCACTGTCGTTTTTTTTTTCGGGCCGAATTTTTGAGTTTCGATATCTCAGCTCTGGAAGGGGCTAGAGCCTCCATTTTTGCACTCAGGTCTAAGTCTCATGGCCCTTTATCAGAATTTGGGAAGATTGGAGAAACTTAATTTTTCGCCCAAAAAAAAAAAACGTAAGGGGTACCACTGTCGTTTTTTTTCGGGCCGAATTTTTGAGTTTCGATATCTCAGCTCTGGAAGGGGCTAGAGCCTCCATTTTTGCACTCAGGTCTAAGTCTCATGGCCCTCTATCAGAATTTGGGAAGATTGGAGAAACTTAATTTTTGGCCCAAAAAAAAAAAATGTTAGGGGTACCACTGTCTTTTTTTTTTCGGGCCGAATTTTTGAGTTTCGATATCTCAGCTCTGGAAGGGGCTAGAGCCTCCATTTTTGCACTCAGGTCTAAGTCTCATTGCCCTCTATCAGAATTTGGGAAAATTGGAGAAACTTAATTTTTCGCCGAAAAAAAAAACGTAAGGGGTACCACTGTCGTTTTTTTTTTTCGGGCCGAATTTTTGAGTTTCGATATCTCAGCTCTGGAAGGGGCTAGAGCCTCCATTTTTGCACTCAGGTCTAAGTCTCATGGCCCTCTATCAGAATTTGGGAAGATTGGAGAAACTTAATTTTTCGCCCAAAAAAAAAAACGTAAGGGGTACCACTGTCGTTTTTTTTTCGGGCCGAATTTTTGAGTTTCGATATCTCAGCTCTGGAAGGGGCTAGAGCCTCCATTTTTGCACTCAGGTCTAAGTCTCATGGCCCTCTATCAGAATCCAGAGTTTTGAGAAGATATGGGATACTTAATTTTTCGCCCAAAAAAAAAAAACGTAAGGGGTAACACTGTCGTTTTTTTTTTCGGGTCGAAATTTTGAGTTTCGATATCTCAGCTCTGGAAGGGTCTAGAGCCTCCATTGTTGCACTCAGGTCTAAGTCTCATGGCCCTCTATCAGAATCCAGAGTTTTGAGAAGATTGGGGATACTAAATTTTTCGCCAAAAAAAAAAAAAACTTAAGGGGTAACACTATCGTTTTGTTTTTTTTCGTGTCGGAATTTTGACTTTCGATATCTCAGCTTTGGAAGGGTCTAGAGCCTCCATTTTTGCACTCAGGTTTAAGTCCCATGGCCCTCTATCAGAATCCAGAGTTTCGAGAAGATTGGAGAAACTTCATTTTTCGCCTGAAAAAAAAAAACGAAAGGGGTACCACTGTCTTTTTTTTTTCGGGCCGAATTTTTGAGTTTCGATATCTCAGCTCTGGAAGGGGCTAGAGCCTCCATTTTTGCACTCAGGTCTAAGTCTCATGGCCCTCTATCAGAATCCAGAGTTTTGAGAAGATATGGGATACTTAATTTTTCGCCCAAAAAAAAAAAACGTAAGGGGTAACACTGTCGTTTTTTTTTTCGGGTCGAAATTTTGAGTTTCGATATCTCAGCTCTGGAAGGGTCTAGAGCCTCCATTGTTGCACTCAGGTCTAAGTCTCATGGCCCTCTATCAGAATCCAGAGTTTTGAGAAGATTGGGGATACTAAATTTTTCGCCAAAAAAAAAAAAAACTTAAGGGGTAACACTATCGTTTTGTTTTTTTTCGTGTCGGAATTTTGACTTTCGATATCTCAGCTTTGGAAGGGTCTAGAGCCTCCATTTTTGCACTCAGGTTTAAGTCCCATGGCCCTCTATCAGAATCCAGAGTTTCGAGAAGATTGGAGAAACTTCATTTTTCGCCTGAAAAAAAAAAACGAAAGGGGTACCACTGTCTTTTTTTTTTTTTCGGGTCGAAATTTTGAGTTTCTATATCTCAGCTCTGGAAGGGTCTAGAGCCTCCATTGTTGCACTCAGGTCTAAGTCTCATGGCCCTCTATCAGAATCCAGAGTTTTGAGAAGATATGGGATACTTAATTTTTCGCCCAAAAAAAAAAAAACGTAAGGGGTAACACTGTCGTTTTTTTTTTCCGGTCGAAATTTTGAGTTTCGATATCTCAGCTCTGGAAGGGTCTAGAGCCTCCATTGTTGCACTCAGGTCTAAGTCTCATGGCCCTCTATCAGAATCCAGAGTTTTGAGAAGATTGGGGATACTAAATTTTTCGCCAAAAAAAAAAAAACGTAAGGGGTAACACTGTCGTTTTTTTTCGGGTCGAAATTTTGATTTTCGATATCTCAGCTCTGGAAGGGTCTAGAGCCTCCATTGTTGCACTCAGGTCTATGTCTCATGGCCCTCTATCAGAATCCAGAGTTTTGAGAAGATTGGGGATACTTAATTTTTCGCCCAAAAAAAAAAAAGTAAGGGGTAACACTGTCGTTTTTTTTTTCTGGTCGAAATTTTGATTTTCGATATCTCAGCTCTGGAAGGGTCTAGAGCCTCCATTGTTGCACTCAGGTCTAAGTCTCATGGCCCTCTATCAGAATACAGACTTTTGAGAAGATTGGGGATACTTAATTTTTCGCCCAAAAAAAAAAAACGTAAGGTGTAACACTGTCGTTTTTTTTTTTCGGGTCGAAATTTTGCGTTTCGATATCTTAGCTCTGGAAGGGTCTAGAGCCTCCATTGTTGCACTCAGGTCTAAGTCTCATGGCCCTCTATCAGAATCCAGAGTTTTAGGAAGATTGTGGATACTAAATTTTTCACCCAAAAAAAAACGTAAGGTGTAACACTGTCGTTTTTTTTTCGGGTCGAAATTTTGAGTTTCGATATCTCAGCTCTGGAAGGGTCTAGAGCCTCCATTGTTGCACTCAGGTCTAAGTCTCATGGCCCTCTATCAGAATCCAGAGTTTTGAGAAGATATGGGATACTTAATTTTTCGCCCAAAAAAAAAAAAACGTAAGGGGTAACACTGTCGTTTTTTTTTTTTCGGGTCGAAATTTTGAGTTTCGATATCTCAGCTCTGGAAGGGACTAGAGCCTCCATTGTTGCACTCAGGTCTAAGCCTCGTGGCCCTCTATCAGAATCCAGAGTTTTGAGAAGATTGAGGATACTAAATTTTTCGCCAAAAAAAAAAAAAAACGTAAGGGGTAACACTGTCGGTTTTTTTTCGGGTCGAAATTTTGATTTTCGATATCTCAGCTCTGGAAGGGTCTAGAGCCTCCATTGTTGCACTCAGGTCTATGTCTCATGGCCCTCTAACAGAATCCAGAGTTTTGAGAAGATTGGGGATACTTAATTTTTCGCCCCAAAAAAAAACGTAAGGGGTAACACTGTCGTTGTTTTTCTGGTCGAAATTTTGATTTTCGATATCTCAGCTCTGGAAGGGTCTAGAGCCTCCATTGTTGCACTCAGGTCTAAGTCTCATGGCCCTCTATCAGAATACAGAGTTTTGAGAAGATTGGGGATACTTAATTTTTCGCCCAAAAAAAAAAAAGTAAGGGGTAACACTGTCGTTTTTTTTTTCAGGTCGAAATTTTGATTTTCGATATCTCAGCTCTGGAAGGGTCTAGAGCCTCCATTGTTGCACTCAGGTCTAAGTCTCATGGCCCTCTATCAGAATCCAGAGTTTTGAGAAGATTGGGGATACTAAATTTTTCGCCCAAAAAAAAAACGTAAGGGGTAACACTGTCGTTTTTTTTTTTCGGGTCGAAATTTTGAGTTTCGATATCTCAGCTCTGGAAGGGTCTAGAGCCTCCATTGTTGCACTCAGGTCTAAGTCTCATGGCCCTCTATCAGAATCCAGAGTTTCGAGAAGATTGGAGAAACTTCATTTTTCGCCTAAAAAAAAATGAAAGGGGTACTGTCTTTTTTTTTTCTTTCGGGTCGAAATTTTGAGTTTCGATATCTCAGCTCTGGAAGGGTCTAGAGCCTCCATTGTTGCACTCAGGTCTAAGTCTCATGGCCCTCTATCAGAATACAGAGTTTTGAGAAGATTGGGGATACTAAATTTTTCGCCAAAAAAAAAAAAACGT
Source organism: Pimephales promelas (assembly GCF_988280905.1). NCBI lineage: Eukaryota > Metazoa > Chordata > Actinopteri > Cypriniformes > Leuciscidae > Pimephales > Pimephales promelas. Next base: position 10,707,202 of record NC_142788.1, read on the forward strand.
AAGGGGTAACACTGTCGTTTTTTTTTCGGGTCGAAATTTTGATTTTCGATATCTCAGCTCTGTAAGGGTCTAGAGCCTCCATTGTTGCACTCAGGTCTATGTCTCATGGCCCTCTATCAGAATCCAGAGTTTTGAGAAGATTGGGGATACTTAATTTTTCGCCCAAAAAAAAAAAGTAAGGGGTAACACTGTCATTTTTTTCTGGTCGAAATTTTGATTTTCGATATCTTAGCTCTGGAAGGGTCTAGAGCCTCCATTGTTGCACTCAGGTCTAAGTCTCATGGCCCTCTATCAGAATACAGAGTTTTGAGAAGATTGGGGATACTAAATTTTTCACCCAAAAAAAAAAAACCGTAAGGTGTAACACTGTCGTTTTTTTTTTTCGGGTCGAAATTTTGCGTTTCGATATCTTAGCTCTGGAAGGGTCTAGAGCCTCCATTGTTGCACTCAGGTCTAAGTCTCATGGCCCTCTATCAGAATCCAGAGTTTTAGGAAGATTGTGGATACTAAATTTTTCACCCAAAAAAAAACGTAAGGTGTAACACTGTCGTTTTTTTTTCGGGTCGAAATTTTGAGTTTCGATATCTCAGCTCTGGAAGGGTCTAGAGCCTCCATTGTTGCACTCAGGTCTAAGTCTCATGGCCCTCTATCAGAATCCAGAGTTTTGAGAAGATATGGGATACTTAATTTTTCGCCCAAAAAAAAAAAAACGTAAGGGGTAACACTGTCGTTTTTTTTTTTCGGGTCGAAATTTTGAGTTTCGATATCTCAGCTCTGGAAGGGACTAGAGCCTCCATTGTTGCACTCAGGTCTAAGCCTCGTGGCCCTCTATCAGAATCCAGAGTTTTGAGAAGATTGAGGATACTAAATTTTTCGCCAAAAAAAAAAAAAAACGTAAGGGGTAACACTGTCGGTTTTTTTTCGGGTCGAAATTTTGATTTTCGATATCTCAGCTCTGGAAGGGTCTAGAGCCTCCATTGTTGCACTCAGGTCTATGTCTCATGGCCCTCTAACAGAATCCAGAGTTTTGAGAAGATTGGGGATACTTAATTTTTCGCCCCAAAAAAAAACGTAAGGGGTAACACTGTCGTTGTTTTTCTGGTCGAAATTTTGATTTTCGATATCTCAGCTCTGGAAGGGTCTAGAGCCTCCATTGTTGCACTCAGGTCTAAGTCTCATGGCCCTCTATCAGAATACAGAGTTTTGAGAAGATTGGGGATACTTAATTTTTCGCCCAAAAAAAAAAAAGTAAGGGGTAACACTGTCGTTTTTTTTTTTCAGGTCGAAATTTTGATTTTCGATATCTCAGCTCTGGAAGGGTCTAGAGCCTCCATTGTTGCACTCAGGTCTAAGTCTCATGGCCCTCTATCAGAATCCAGAGTTTTGAGAAGATTGGGGATACTAAATTTTTCGCCCAAAAAAAAAACGTAAGGGGTAACACTGTCGTTTTTTTTTTTCGGGTCGAAATTTTGAGTTTCGATATCTCAGCTCTGGAAGGGTCTAGAGCCTCCATTGTTGCACTCAGGTCTAAGTCTCATGGCCCTCTATCAGAATCCAGAGTTTCGAGAAGATTGGAGAAACTTCATTTTTCGCCTAAAAAAAAATGAAAGGGGTACTGTCTTTTTTTTTTCTTTCGGGTCGAAATTTTGAGTTTCGATATCTCAGCTCTGGAAGGGTCTAGAGCCTCCATTGTTGCACTCAGGTCTAAGTCTCATGGCCCTCTATCAGAATACAGAGTTTTGAGAAGATTGGGGATACTAAATTTTTCGCCAAAAAAAAAAAACGTAAGGGGTAACACTGTCGTTTTTTTTTCGGGTCGAAATTTTGATTTTCGATATCTCAGCTCTGTAAGGGTCTAGAGCCTCCATTGTTGCACTCAGGTCTATGTCTCATGGCCCTCTATCAGAATCCAGAGTTTTGAGAAGATTGGGGATACTTAATTTTTCGCCCAAAAAAAAAAAGTAAGGGGTAACACTGTCATTTTTTTCTGGTCGAAATTTTGATTTTCGATATCTTAGCTCTGGAAGGGTCTAGAGCCTCCATTGTTGCACTCAGGTCTAAGTCTCATGGCCCTCTATCAGAATACAGAGTTTTGAGAAGATTGGGGATACTAAATTTTTCACCCAAAAAAAAAAAAACCGTAAGGTGTAACACTGTCGTTTTTTTTTTCTGGGTCGAAATTTTGAGTTTCGATATCTTAGCTCTGGAATGGTCTAGAGCCTCCATTGTTGCACTCAGGTCTAAGTCTCATGGCCCTCTATCAGAATCCAGAGTTTTAGGAAGATTGTGGATACTAAATTTTTCACCCAAAAAAAAACGTAAGGTGTAACACTGTCGTTTTTTTTTTTTCGGGTCGAAATTTTGAGTTTCGATATCTCAGCTCTGGAAGGGTCTAGAGCCTCCATTGTTGCACTCAGGTCTATGTCTCATGGCCCTCTATCAGAATCCAGAGTTTTGAAAAGATTGGGGATACTTAATTTTTCGCCCCAAAAAAAACCGTAAGGGGTAACACTGTCGTTTTTTTTTTCTGGTCGAAAATTTGAATTTCGATATCTCAGCTCTGGAAGGGTCTAGAGCCTCCATTTTTGCACTCAGGTTTAAGTCTCATGGTCCTCTATCAGAATCCAGAGTTTTGAGAAGTTTGGAGAAACTTCATTTTTCGCCCGAAAAAAAAAAACGAAAGGGGTACCACTGTTGTTGTTTTTTTTCGGGTCGAAATTTTGAGTTTCGATATCTCAGCTCTGGAAGGGTCTAGAGCCTCCATTGTTGCACTCAGGTCTAAGTCTCATGGCCCTCTATCAGAATCCAGAGTTTCGAGAAGATTGGAGAAACTTCATTTTTCGCCTAAAAAAAAAATGAAAGGGGTACCACTGTCTTTTTTTTTTCTTTCGGGTCGAAATTTTGAGTTTCGATATCTCAGCTCTGGAAGGGTCTAGAGCCTCCATTGTTGCACTCAGGTCTAAGTCTCATGGCCCTCTATCAGAATACAGAGTTTTGAGAAGATTGGGGATACTAAATTTTTCGCCAAAAAAAAAAAACGTAAGAGGTAACACTGTCGTTTTTTTTTCGGGTCGAAATTTTGATTTTCGATATCTCAGCTCTGTAAGGGTCTAGAGCCTCCATTGTTGCACTCAGGTCTATGTCTCATGGCCCTCTATCAGAATCCAGAGTTTTGAGAAGATTGGGGATACTTAATTTTTCGCCCAAAAAAAAAAGTAAGGGGTAACACTGTCATTTTTTTCTGGTCGAAATTTTGATTTTCGATATCTTAGCTCTGGAAGGGTCTAGAGCCTCCATTGTTGCACTCAGGTCTAAGTCTCATGGCCCTCTATCAGAATACAGAGTTTTGAGAAGATTGGGGATACTAAATTTTTCACCCAAAAAAAAAAAAACGTAAGGTGTAACACTGTCGTTTTTTTTTTCTGGGTCGAAATTTTGAGTTTCGATATCTTAGCTCTGGAATGGTCTAGAGCCTCCATTGTTGCACTCAGGTCTAAGTCTCATGGCCCTCTATCAGAATCCAGAGTTTTAGGAAGATTGTGGATACTAAATTTTTCGCCCAAAAAAAAACGTAAGGTGTAACACTGTCGTTTTTTTTTTTTCGGGTCGAAATTTTGAGTTTCGATATCTCAGCTCTGGAAAGGTCTAGAGCCTCCATTGTTGCACTCAGGTCTATGTCTCATGGCCCTCTATCAGAATCCAGAGTTTTGAAAAGATTGGGGATACTTAATTTTTCGCCCCAAAAAAAACCGTAAGGGGTAACACTGTCGTTTTTTTTTTCTGGTCGAAAATTTGAATTTCGATATCTCAGCTCTGGAAGGGTCTAGAGCCTCCATTTTTGCACTCAGGTTTAAGTCTCATGGTCCTCTATCAGAATCCAGAGTTTTGAGAAGTTTGGAGAAACTTCATTTTTCGCCCGAAAAAAAAAAACGAAAGGGGTACCACTGTTGTTGTTTTTTTTCGGGTCGAAATTTTGAGTTTCGATATCTCAGCTCTGGAAGGGTCTAGAGCCTCCATTGTTGCACTCAGGTCTAAGTCTCATGGCCCTCTATCAGAATCCAGAGTTTTGAGAAGATTGGGGATACTTAATTTTTCGCCAAAAAAAAAAAAGTAAGGGGTAACACTGTCGTTTTTTTTTTCGGGGCAAAACTTTGATTTTCGATATCTCAGCTCTGGAAGGGTCTAGAGCCTCATGGCCCTCTATCAGAATCCAGAGTTTTGAGAAGATTGGGGATACTTAATTTTTCGCCAAAAAAAAAAAAACGTAAGGGGTAATACTGTCGTTTTTTTTTTTTCGGGTCGAAATTTTGATTTTCGATATCTCAGCTCTGGAAGGGTCTAGAGCCTCCATTGTTGCACTCAGGTCTAAGTCTCATGGCCCTCTATCAGAATCCAGAGTTTTGAGAAGATTGGGGATACTAAATTTTTCGCCAAAAAAAAAAACGTAAAGGGTAACACTGTCGTTTTTTTTTCTGGTCGAAATTTTGCGTTTCGATATCTCAGCTCTGGAAGGGTCTAGAGCCTCCATTGTTGCACTCAGGTCTAAGTCTCATGGCCCTCTATCAGAATCCAGAGTTTTGAGAAGATTGGAAAAATTTCATTTTTCGCCTGAAAAAAAAACGAAAGGGGTACCACTGTCGTTTTTTTTTTTTCGGGTCGAAATTTTGAGTTTCGATATCTCAGCTCTGGAAGGGTCTAGAGCCTCCATTTTTGCACTCAGGTTTAAGTCTCATTGCCCTCTATCAGAATCCAGAGTTTTGAGAAGATTGGAGAAACTTCATTTTTCGCCCGAAAAAAAAAAACGAAAGGGGTACCACTGTCGTTTTTTTTTTCGGGTCAAAATTTTTAGTTTCGATAACTCAGCTCTGGAAGGGTCTAGAGCCTCCATTGTTGCACTCAGGTCTAAGTCTCATGGCCCTCAATCAGAATCCAGAGTTTTGAGAAGATTAGGAATACTAAATTTTTCGCCCAAAAAAAAAACGTAAGGGGTAACACTGTCGTTTTTTTTTTCTGGTCGAAATTTTGATTTTCGATATCTCAGCTCTGGAAGGGTCTAGAGCCTCCATTTTTGCACTCAGGTTTAAGTCTCATGGCCCTCTATCATAATCCAGAGTTTTGAGAAGATTGGAGAAACTTCATTTTTCGTCCGAAAAAAAAAAACGAAAGGGGTACCACTGTCGTTTTTTTTTTCGGGTAGAAATTTTGAGTTTCGATATCTCAGCTCTGGAAGGGTCTAGAGCCTCCATTGTTGCACTCAGGTCTAAGTCTCATGGCCCTCTATCAGAATCCAGAGTTTTGAGAAGATTGGGGATACTTAATTTTTCGCCCAAAAAAAAAACGTAAGTGTTAACACTGTCGTTTTTTTTTTTGGGTCGAAATTTTGAGTTTCTCTGATCTTCTTGAAAGTCTGGATTCTGATAGAGGGCCATGGGACTTAGACCTGAGTGCAAAAATGGATGCTCTAGACCCTTCCAGAGCTGAGATATTGAGATATTTATCAAATATTTATGAGATACTGAGATATTCAGCCATTATAAATATCTCAATATCTCAGCTCTGGAAGGGTCTAGAGCCTCCATTTTCGCACTCAGGTCTAAGTCCCATGGCCCTCTATCAGAATCCAGAGTTTCAAGAAGATCAGAGAAACTCAAAATTTCGACCCAAAAAAAAAACAACAGTGGTACCCCTTTCGGTTTTTTTTTGGTGGGGGGGGGGGGGGCGAAAAAATAAGTTTCTCCAATCTTCTTGAAACTCTGGTTTCTGATAGAGGGCCATGTGACTTAGACCTGAGTGCAAAAATGGAGGCTCTAGACCCTTTCAGAGCTGAGATATTGAGATATTTATGAGATACTGAGATATTGAGCCATTATAAATATCTCAATATCTCAGCTCTGGAAGGGTCTAGAGCCTCCATTTTTGCACTCAGGTCCAAGTCCCATGGCCCTCTATCAGAATCCAGAGTTTCAAGAAGATCAGAGAAACTCAAAATTTCGACCCAAAAAAAAAGAGCTGAGCTGAGATATTGACATATTTATGCTAATGAGTAAAATGTCTATTTTGGCGTTCCCCAGCTCCTCGTTTAAGCAAAAGGTACGCGTTAAACCACGTTATCCGTGTTAACCATAACCTTTTAAATACTCGACCTAGTTCCGTTGCTTAACTTCAGTGCCCAACCCAGTATCACGACAAGACGTGAAATAATCACGTTGGTCTACTTTGGAAAACGTGTAGATGTCACGGTTTAACAAAACCATAAATAGGGCTATACTGCCCTCTCGTGTCAAATTATATTTTTATATTTATTTTTACAACAAATAAAACCAACCCTGCAATAAAATCCATCCAATAAATCCTTGAACTCAACAGGCTCAGTGGCTCAGTTGATAAAGTGTTGGGCTTTAATCAAGAAGATCTGAGTTCAAATCCCTTTCTTGCTTACATTAAATTGTTGTGATTTTATCAAACAAAGTGGCCAAAACAACATTTCTTCAGCCGACAAGACGTGAAATTATCACTTTGGTCCACTTTGGAAAATGTGTAGACGGTTTAACTCCCTCAAACGTGAAACTTGCACTGAAACTGAAACTTACTATAACGACCTATTGGTTTTCATTAAACCAAAAAAAAAATGGGATTTTGTTTTATTGACGATCACTGAGAAATGGTCTATTGTTTAAAATGCAAAAAAAAAAAAAAAAAAAAACATTTATTATTTTCAAGGTGAAAAGGATTCATTTGCCTCTATCCACGCCGAAACAAAACGTCCAAAGGTCACGTTTTTAATGAAGCAGCCTAAATTGTCCACTTTGGAAAACGTGTAGATGTCACGGTTGAACCGCCTCAAACGTGAAACTTACACATTAACACGCTCCAGTGGAGAGATACCCGTGTTGACCTATTCTACACGCAATCGCCTCTGCCAACGACCTGTTGGTTTTCATAAACCAAGAAAAATGGAATTTTGTATTATGTAGCCTACAATCACTGAGAAATGTTCTATTATTTAAAGTGCAAAAAAACATTTATTATTTTCAAGGTGAAAAGGATTCATTTGCCTTGATCCGCGCCGAAGAAAACGTCTAAATGTCACGTTTAATGAAGCAGCCTATTGAGTAAAATGTCTATTTTTCTGGTGTCCCCCAGCTCCTCATTTAAGCAAAAGGTGCGCTAAAACAACGTATTACATCGACGTTAAACCACGTTAACCGTGTTAACCATAACCTTTTAAATACTCGACCTAGTTCCGTTGCTTAGCAACGGGAAGAAACTCCTGTAACTTCAGTGCCCAAGCCGGTATCACGACAAGACGTGAAATAATCACGTTGGTCCACTTTGGAAAACGTGTAGATGTCACGGTTTAACTGTGATAGTTTAAACTCAAAATCATAAATAGGGGTATACTGCCCTCTTGTGTCAAATTATATTTCTATATTTATTTTTCCAACAAATAAAACGAATCGGTTACCTAACGTAACCTCGGTTCTCTCTAGATGAGGGAACGAGTATTGCGTAAGCTAGCTTACGCTACGGGAAAGATTCATCTTTGCTGAGAAGTTGAAGCCAAAAAATTATTCCATAATTTTGTAATCATTGTCAACGCAGTCTCTTCTGAGGCAGACCATGATCGGGCTAGCTAGCGGCTCATTGGTTCGCTCAGAGAGAATGCACGAACCTATGGGAGAGCGGCGCTGAGTCCGCGGCCAATGAGCGGACGGCGCTCGCTCACTGCGTCACAGCCCGCCAAAAGGGGCGTGGCTACAGTGTATAAAGGTCGCTCTCCCAGCTCATTCGTTGATTCTGTAGCATGAAGCGAAACGCTAGTGGTGCAAGCACGGCCGGGAACGCAATACTCGTTCCCTCATCTGGAGAGAACCGAGGTTACGTTAGGTAACCGATTCGTTCTCTTACGAGAGGTTCTCTCGTATTGCGTAAGCTAGCTTACGCTACGGGAACACCTGGTCAACGCCGTGCGCGCTAAGTAACCACTAAGCATCCCAGGGGGAACACCGGGGGAATCTTTAAGTGGATGAAGATAATAAGGCGGCCAGCATAGCGGCCGTTATCATCTAGTGCAAAACGCCCAAAGGCGGCCGGCGAAGCGGGCCGTGATGTGTAGGCTAATGCATAAGCACATAGGGGAACACAAGGGGTGAGCCGGTTGTGATGGAACTCCCGATAGTGCGGCTTCTATAGGAGAGCTATGAGTACTAGACCGCCAGAATTTTAGCCTGTAAGGCTGGAACTTCCAAGTTATAAAATCTGACAAAAGTGGAGGGGGAGGCCCATCCCGCAGCCACACAAATGTCGTGAATGGAAATCCTGCAGGACCATGCCCACGATGAGGCCATGCCTCTGGTGGAATGAGCCCTGATGCCCAGAGGGCAAGGCAGGTCTTTAGCGGCATAAGCAGAGGCAATCGCGTCTACTATCCACCTGGATAGGGTCTGTTTCGAGGCGGCTAGTCCCTTGGTGCGGCCAACGAACGACACAAACAGCTGCTCCGAGCGTCTGAACGCGGCAACGCGTGTAGTGTACACTCTGAGAGCCCGAACCGGGCAGAGGCGGTCAGCGTCACGTTCACTATCCGATGCAGGCAGCGCCGATAGAGAGACCACTTGCGCCCTGAAAGGGGTACCAATCGCTTTTGGAACATAACCGTGTCTAGGTTTTAGAATGACTATGGAATCATTCGGTCCAAACTCTAGGCACGCAGTGCTCGAAGACAGCGCGTGAATGTCCCCCACACGTTTTACTGAGGCGAGTGCCGTCACAAGAACGGTTTTTAACGAGAGGTATTTAAGCTCCACGGACTCAAGTGGTTCAAACGGTGGGGCTTTCAGAGCTTCTAGAACTATAGAAAGATCCCAGACCGGCACCGTAGGGGGGCGAGGGGGGTTCATCCTTCTGGCTCCCCTGAGGAAGCGGATGATTAGCTCGTCTTTGCCCAGAGACTGGGCGCGCCGGGGTTCAATGAACGCCACGACGGCTGCCACGTAAACCTTCAGAGTGGATGGGGACCTGCCCTTATCCAGCATCTCCTGAAGGAACACTAGTAAAGACGAAACCTCGCACGTCCGTGGGTCCAAATTTTTGTCGGTGCACCATTTGGAGAACACAGACCATTTTGCAGCATAGAGCTTTCTGGTAGAATCCGCTCTGGCGTGTTTGATCGTGTTCATAACTCCTTCTGGCAATTCGACGCGTAGTCGTTGGTCACCCATGCATGAAGCGCCCAGCGCTGTGGATGGGGATGCCAGATCGAGCCGCGGGCTTGAGTGAGGAGATCTGCTCTGATTGGAATGGGCCACGGGGCTGTCTGTGACAGCCGCGTTAGCTCCGGGAACCAAATCTGATTCTCCCAGCGCGGGGCTATGAGGAGCACCGAGTGGCGTGAGTCCCTGATTCTCTGAATGACCTGCGGAAGCAGGGAAATCGGGGGAAAAGCATAGAGCGGGCGGCGGGGCCAATCCTGGGCTAGCGCGTCCTCGCTCCTTGAAAAGAATATTGGGCAGTGAGCGTTCTCTTCTGACGCGAAAAGATCTATCTCCGCTCTGCCGAATAGGCGCCACAGCGTTTGGACTGTTTGAGTGTGCAGGGACCATTCTCCGGGGGAGACCAGGTTCCTGGACAGCATGTCTGGGCCGTCGTTCAGGTGGCCCGGTACGTGCGTCGCTCTGAGCGAGAGCAGGTGACTCTGGGACCACAATAGGATGCGGCGTGTCAGATGAAAGAGATTCTTGGATCTGACGCCGCCCTGACGGTTGATGTATGATACCACGGCCATATTGTCGGAGCGAATCAGGACGTGGTGACCGTGTATGCGCGGGAGGAAAAACAGCAGCGCGTTCTCGACCGCGATCATTTCCAGACAGTTTATGTGTAGGGAACTCTCGTGGCTCGACCACTGGCCGGCGGCCGGTGAGCCCTCGCAAACCGCACCCCAACCCGAGTTGGATGCGTCTGTCGAGATGACTTTCCGGCGAGAAAAAGTCCCCATGGTAACGCCCCTCTGAAACCACTCGATTACTGACCATGGCTGCAGTGCAGTGATACATGTCTGCGTAATCTTGATCATCTGGCGGCCCGTCGTCCACTCGCGGTGGGTTACGCGGCTCTTTAACCAGAGTTGAAGGGGGCGCATGTGCAGAAGACCCAGCTGTAGCACAGCGGAGGCTGAAGCCATATGACCCAGCATCCTCTGAAACGATTTCAGAGATGTATGGGTACCCATCTGAAACGAGGCGGCTAGGCGCTGAACACGGCGCGCGCGCTGTGTGGATAAGCGAGCCGTCATAGTGATAGAGTTCAAATCTATTCCAAGGAACGAAATAGTTTGACTGGGCTGGAGAGAGCTCTTTGTCCAGTTGACAGAGAGTCCCAGCGCTTCCAGATGGCTGAGGAGAACTGTGCGGTGCGACAGCAGCTCCGTCTGGGAATCTGCTAGAATCAGCCAGTCGTCCAGATAATTCAGTATGCGCAGCCCCTGACTTCGCAGGGGGGCGAGCGCTGTATCCATGCACTTCATGAACGTACGGGGTGCTAAGGATAGGCCGAACGGGAGAACGGCATACTGGTAAAGTTGGCCCTCGAAGGCGAAACGTAGGAATGGCCTGTGATGAGGGTTTATCTGGATCTGAAAATAGGCGTCTTTCAGGTCTAGAGAGATGAACCAGTCCCCCTGGCGGACGTGCGCGAGGAGTTTCCTGACTGTGAGCATTTTGAACGGTCTCTTCATGAGCGCTTTGTTCAAAGCCCTGAGATCTAAGATCGGCCTGAGGCCGCCGTCTTTCTTGGGAACCAGAAAATAACGGCCGTAAAACCCCGACTCGGTTATAGATGGTGGGACTCTCTCTATAGCGCCCTTCTGCAGTAGCTTGGCTATTTCTAAGCGAAGCGTGTTCATAGCAGCCGGGCTGACAGTGGATTCGAGCCGCACGTGCGAGCGTGGCGGGCGGCGACGAAACTGTAATCGATAACCATTCTTTATTATGCTTAAAACCCACGGGGAGATGCCGGGGATGGCTTCCCACGCTTCGTAGCATGCGGCTAGCGGTTGAATGGCGATTTCGCCCTGATTGCTGCACATAGCGGGCTGGACACTGGGTGTGGGCACGCTTATAATGTGGGTGGCAACGGGACTTACACTCAGAGAGGAGTTTTTGGGCCGTGTGACAGAGCGGGCAGAGGGGGGACACGCGCACGGGCTCGTGGGCGTGCTTATGTTCTCTGCTACTGGAGCGGAAAGTGCTCGCTCCGTGAGAATGGGCTCTGTGAGAGACCCTGGGCATAAGGTGCTTGTGTGTGTACGTGAGCACATGCTTGTGGGCACATTTTTTACACTTGAGGCTTTTATGCTCTTTTTGTGAACTCTCTGGGTAGCCTTGAAAACGGCTTTTAGACGCTCGCAAGCGGGCAGGGAAACCGGCTTGTTTGTGGCAGTAAACACTACTGCAGTCAGCGGTGAGACGGGGACTAACAGTGGGCGAAGCTTTGACGGCGGTCCGGCCGCAGCGGGAGAAAGCCGTCTTTTTCTGTTGATCGGGCTTCAGCGCGATCTTGGGTCGAGGCCCCCGGGGAGGAGGCTGTCTGCGGCGGCTGTCTGAGCGAGAGCGAGGGCGGCCGCCCTGTCTACGCTGGGGCTGCTGAGCTTGCTAAAGCGGGCGCTGCTGTGGGGTTCTGGCAGGCGGCTCGTGAGAGCGGCCCGTCGAAGAGCTCGAGCGGCGGGGCAGGAACAAGTTCATGGCCTGAGTCGCTTTCTGTACCTCGGAGAAGCGGTCAACGATGCCCGTGACGGCAGATCCGAAGAGCCCGGTAGGAGAAATAGGCGCGTTGAGGAACACGGCGCGTTCTGACTCTCCCATGTCGGTAAGCGTGAGCCATAAGTGTCTCTCGGCGACACAGAGGGCGGCCATGCATCTCCCCAGGGCTTGTGCGGCGGCTTTAGTGGCGCGAAGGGAAAGATCCGTAGCGCTTCTCAGATCCGAAAGGACGGGCGGGTGCCTCCCGCTGCTCGCCATTTCGCACAAGATGTCGCTCTGGAGCACCTGGAGGACAGACATCGAATGCAGCGCTGAAGCGGCCTGACCGGCGGCGGAATAGGCGCGGGCATGGAAGTTAGAGGTCGCTCTGCATGCTTTAGAGGGAAGCGTATGAGAAGAACGCCATCTAGCAGAGGGCGGGCAGAGATGAGCGGCAACCGAGTCCTCAACGGGCGGCATGGCAGTATAACCCTTCTCGGCGGCTCCGTCCACTGAGCGCAGCGAAGCGGACACATCGGAGCGATTACGAGCCGAAAGAGGAGCATTCCAGGATTTCGTGAGCTCATTGTGTAACTCAGGCAGGAATGGTGCAGCGCGGCTGCAGGCGGGGGCCGGGCGCCGGTGCAGGAACTTCCCATCCATGCGGTTCGGTGGTTGCTCAGGGGGAGGAGACCACTCGAGACCCAGGCGGCTAACGGCCTGTGAAAGGAGGCGCGTTAGTTCTTCTTCGATGCCGGCCGCTCATTGGCCGCGGACTCAGCGCCGCTCTCCCATAGGTTCGTGCATTCTCTCTGAGCGAACCAATGAGCCGCTAGCTAGCCCGCTCATGGTCTGCCTCAGAAGAGACTGCGTTGACAATGATTACAAAATTATGGAATAATTTTTTGGCTTCAACTTCTCAGCAAAGATGAATCTTTCCCGTAGCGTAAGCTAGCTTACGCAATACGAGAGAACCTCTCGTAAGAGAACCAAACCTGCAATAAAAACCTTCCAATAAACCCTTGAAGTCAGACTCAGTGGCTCAGTTGATAAAGCGTTGGGCTTAAATCAAGAAGACCTGAGTTCAAATCCCATTCTTGCTTACGTTAAATTGTTGTGATTATATCAAACAAAGTGGCCAAACAACATTTCTCCAGCCAACAAGTCTAATCACGTTGGTCCACTTTGGAAAATGTTTGGACGTCACTGTTTCACCCCCACAAATGTGAAACTTTTAAACTTACCATAACGACCTATTGGTTTTCATTAAACCAAGAAAAATGTAATTTTGTTCTATTGACGATCACTGAAAAGTGGTCTATTATTTAAAATGCAAAAAAAAAACATTTATTATTTTCAAGGTGAAAAGGATTCATTTACCTTGATCCACGCCGAAGAAAACGTCTAAATGTCACGTTTTTAATGAAGCAGCTTAATGAGTAAAATGTCTATTTTTCCGGCGTCCCCCAGCTCCTCGTTTGAGCAAAAGGTACGCTAAAACAACTTATTACTTCGACGTTAAGACGCATTAACCTTGTTAACCATAACCTTTTAAATACTCGACCTAGTTACGTTGCTTAGCAATGAGTAGAAACTCCTGTAACTTCAAGTGCCCAACCCGGTATCACGACAAGACGTGAAATAATCACGTTGGTCCACTTTGGAAAACGGGTAGATGTCACGGTTTAACAAAACCATAAACATAGATGACAAAACGGAATAACTGACAAAAAACATTGGTTTCACGAGGATTGACTAAGCCTGGCTGTTAGCCTGGTCTGGACCAGGCTAGCTGCACAGAATAAATCGCCATGGTAATTTATGTGCTACTGCTTTCCTGAAACCGAGTCCTGGATTAATTCAGCCAGGATAACTGGAAAATCCCGGCTTAATCCGCTATCTTGGTTTTGTGAAACAGCCCTCCGGTATCAAGACAAGACGTGAAATAATCACGTTGGTCCACTTTGGAAAACATGTAGATGTCATGTTTTAGCCCCCTCAAACTAAAAACTTACACCTAAACTGAAACTTACACTTACCATAACGACCTATTGGTTTTCAATAAACCAAGAAAAATTTAATTTTGTTTTATTGACAATCACTGAAATGGTCTATTATTTAAAATGTAAAAAACATTTATTATTTTCAAGGTAAAAAAAAGGATTAATTTGACTTCGGAAAACGTGTAGATGTCACGGTTTAACCCCCTCAAACGTGAAACTTAGGCCTACACGTTTGCATTAACACCCTCCAGTGGAGAGATACCCGTGTTGACCTATTATACACGGAATCGCCTCTGCCATAACGACCTATTGGTTTTCATTAAACCACGTCCCATGTTAAAACACTCTTAAAAAGTGTTCCTTCATAGGTTTGCTCATTTTCTCAACTGAGTCCTGTTCAGAGGGACCCTGGCTATTACTGTATTGTCAAGTCATTTTACTGTATAGACCTTATGTAGCCCCGCCCCTTTTCAGCGTCGTGCCCTGTCTGCGTATTTTCACAGCGTATGAATGAACTGCTCGTAAAAAAAAATTCCTGGTCAACATTTGTTAAGACATCTGCTTTACAGTGCTTAGGATAAACATTACAATGCTCATGATATCTTTTGGTAACTCTACAATAAGTAAATCCACTTCACCAGCTAATTACTCCTCGACAGCGATGCCATAGAAATATACAGAGTGACCGCAAAACCGGAAGTTCAAAGACAATATTCTAAAGAAAATGGCGCCCACGTTTCTCTGGTGCATTAGGTCTATAGTTTTGGAAACCTATGAAGGAACACTTTATGACTGTTTGAACATGGGATGCGGTTTAAGTGCTAGAACGCACTTTTTGATGCACTTTGGGGTAAGTTTGCCTGTACTTTTCTCCAAAAATATACAGTAAAATGACTTGATAATACATACATTAATAGCCAGGGTCCCTCTGACCAGGAATCAGTTGAGAAAATGAGCAAACCTACGAAGTAACACTTTTTATGAGTGTTTGAACATGGGATGTGGTTTAAGTGGTAGAACACACTTTAAAGATTGGGCTGAGTTTGCCTGTACTTTTCTCCAAAACTATACAGTAAAATGACTTGATAATACATACAGTAATAGCCAGGGTCCCTCTGTACAGAAATCAATTGAGAGAATGAGCAAACCTATGAAGGAATACTTTATAAGAGTGTTTGAACATTGGACTTGGTTTAAGTGCTAGAATCACTTTGATGATTGGGCTGAGTTTGCCTGAACTTTTCTCCAAAACTATACAGTAAAATGACTTAATAATACATGCAGTAATAGCCAGGGTCCCTCTGAACAGGAATCAGTTGAGAAAATGAGCAAACCTATAAAAGAACACTTTTTATGAGTGTTTGAACATGGGACATGGTTTAAGTGGTAGAACACACTGATGATTCGGGTGAGTTTGCCTGCACTTTTCTCCAAAACTATACAGTAAAATGACTTAATAATAAAGACAGTAATAGCCAGGGTCCCTCTGAACAGGAATCAGTTGAGTGAATAAGCAAACCTATGAAGGAACACTTTTTATGAGTGTTTGAACATGGGACGTGGTTTAAGTGGTAGAACACACTTTAATGATTGGGCTGAGTTTGCCTGTACTTTTCTCCAAAACTATACAGTAAAATGACTTAATAATACATACAGTAATAGCCAGGGTCCCTCTGTACAGAAATCACTTGAGAGAATGAGCAAACCTATGAAGGAATACTTTTTATGAGTGTTTGAACATGGGGCATGGTTTAAGTGCTATAATGCACTTTGATAATTGGGCTGGGTTTGCCTGCACTTTTCTCCAAAACTATAAAATGATTTGATAATAAAGACAGTAATAGCCAGGGTCACTCTGAACAGAAATCAATTGAGAAAATGAGAAAACCTATGAATGAACACTTTTTATGAGTGTTTCAACATGAGACAGACGTGTATATCGTTTGAACATGGGAGCGCATATATATATATATATATATATAAATATATATATATGCACTGTAAAAATATTTTCAAGATTTGTTATCACAACATATTTTCTTTTGTCAAATCAACTTTATAATAATTTATTTAGTTGAGATAACTTCTTATTTTGAGTTTCTGATGATTAAATTAATCTCCTTCATTGTATTAACTCACTTTTTCCAGTTCAATCAACTTAAAATTTAAGGCAACCCAGGGTTTAAGTTAAACCAACAATATTTTTTTACAGTGTAGTAATCACAACATTTTTTCTTTTGTCAAATCAACTTAAATAATTTATTTAGTTCAGATAACATATCATTTTGAGTTTCTGATGATTAAATGAATCTCATTCATTATATTAACTCACTTTTTCCAGTTCAATCAACTTAAAATTTTAAAGCAACCCAGGTTACTTACTTTTTTAAAGGGTCACTTCACCCATTTGTATCTTTAGAAACCCAGTCATATTTTTGAATGGTCGTGGTTTATTCCCTTACTTTCCCCTGAGATGGGAGAAATAAGGATTTAATGCTGCGTCCCAATTCGCATACTATCCGTCCTAAATAGTATTCGAAAATAGAATTAGTACCTCCCAAATCGTAGTATGTTGAAATGAGTGTTTCAAAGATAGCCGGATGGTCTACTTTTTCCGGTCTGAATCCGAAGTGTAGATCGATGCACACTCTAACGGCTGATATTGCCCACAAACCATTGCGCGTTGGACGAGGATTTGGTTAGAACTACAAACACGAGTAAAAAGTGTTAAAAAAAACTACAGACACGTAGTCGATACGGAGGACGCACGAGTCCCCACGGTTGTGTAGAGAGGTATAGATAAAGAGCTTTGAGTGATTAATTATCAGTATCTAACCTGACGAAAATGAATTTATCCAATATTGTCCACATTATTGCATTTGCAGCAACAATGTGAACTTTTGTAAAGACACATTTAGCCATTACGTTTTAAACGCATCATCATTCAAATTGCAAACACGAGGAGAGCATGAAAGACCCACAACTGACAGATGAACGTGCTCTCCGAAACGGTAGGAAATAAAATTAGATAGAATGGAGGATTTTAACTGTGACAAGATGATTAACAGGGCAGTTTACGGTGACAGGATGCACGCAGCACGCGACAGAGCTGTCCGTTAAAGATGACGTGATAGTGTCCCAAAGCTTGCATACTCTTTTGCTACACACTCAAAAGTATGTACTTTTTCCTCACAAAAAGAGTACATACTTTTAGGACGTAGTATAAGTAAGCGAATTGGGACGCAGCATAAGTGTTTTTTTTTTCTTGCTTATCGTGACGTAAAAATCGTCATTTTGCGTCACGATAAGCAGGAAGTCACATTTCATTGAAATGTCAACAGACTACAATGATAAGCTCATTATTATTCAAGGGTGTGGCACCCACTCACCCACAGGCCTATTACAGATCAGTGGGTGGGACTTCACTTGCAGAGACTGAAATCAATTTCCGCCATCTTGTTTGGAAGCTAAGCTAACAAGCCCTGTGGAGATATGAAGTTATGATAACGATGGAAGAAACTAAACATGATATGGAAGAGGAGGGTTTTGAAAGTCTGCTGCTCGAATCCGATGTTCGTGGCTATCTTTACGAGCTGCAGTATAGTTTAGTGCAGCTGAGGCTGATGAAGGAGCAGGAGACGCCTGGCTGTCGGTCGAGACGCCCGGACTGGGTCGAGCTCGGCGGCCTGCTGTTGCCAGTACTCTCGCTGCGTGTCACGGCCTACGGACACAGAGTCCGTCTGCTGCAGAGAATTTCAGACGAGCACACGGACGTTTGTGTTATGATAGTTTCGCCTTCAGAACATGATCAGATTCAGATCATGCATTAATTCACCATACAGAAATAAATACAAACGCGGAGTAATTCACTAATGTGTTTACAAATGTAACATGAACTGGGTTTGTTGTGGGAAGAAAGAGGCATGAACTGGCGAACATTTAAACATTTTAATAGTAAAATGAACAAATACAAAACGAAAGTGAGCCAGCGTTACACACAACAGAAACAAATAAACATAAAATCAGGCCTGTTTCTCTCTCGATCTGCCGTCGTCGCTCCCCATTTTATGCATTCGCTCCTTCGTGAGAAACGCACAAACGCACCAGCGCTCTTACATCCCTCGCCCTCGATCGTCCTGCTCGCCACAGCCACTAACTAGACATTTTGTTTGAAATGAATTTCAAACTCTTACTCTGATAACAGCTAATGTTAGCGTTGTAGACGGAAGAGTGTGTTTGCGTCTCTGTTTGCGCTGTTCCGGTGGGTGGGTGGTTTAGTGGGTGTGGCTTGCGGAGCTGTGCAATGTTGGGGAATTCTGGGAACTGTAGTTTTTTAACACAAAGGCGCCCCTTGGTTATTTTCTGTCTTTTCTCGGTCAAGAGGGCACCAAATTAAAAAAAATATTTTACATTTCGACTACATACGTATATGATCCACTTTCAATAAAGATTAATGTTACAATGGGTGAAATGCTCCTTTAAGTTAAACCAACAATATTTTTTTAAAGTGTAGTAATCACAACATTTTTTCTTTTGTCAAGTCAACTTTATAATAATTTATTTAGTTGAGATAACTTATTATTTTGAGTTTCTGATGATTAAATTAATCTCCTTCATTGTATTAACTCACCTTTTCCAGTTCAACGAACTTAAAATTTTTAAGCCAACCAGGTTACTTACTTTTTTAAGTTAAACCTACAATATTTTTTACAGTGTGTATATATATATATATATATATATATATATATATATATAAGAAATTCAATGATAATTAACTAAAAGCCTGTTGTATCATATTTGTCATTTACATTAACATAAAAAGTAAAATAAGTAAATAAGTAAATAATCATCATTACATATATTAATAATGAGTGTATACATATACAAACATTAAATTCAACAAAAAAATGCTAAATAAATGTATCAATATCGATATATTAATATTCAATTTAATTTACATTAATAAAGTAGGCAATAATGTATAATAAAAAATCAAATTATATATATATATATAAACATATATATAAACATTCAAATTAACAATGTAAATGTAAAAAAATGATGTATGATAATTAACATTAACACAAGCATGAATAAATTAAGTCTTTAAAAATAAAAATTAAATTAATGCAAATCATATATAGGCCTACAAACATTAAAATAATAATAAAAAATGAAAAAGTCATGATTTAAAAAAAAAAAAATTGTCTCCGAATAAGATGGAAAATAGCAGAAAGTAGTGTCTAAAAAAACGTAAATATTAACAATAAAAATGTATTATAATGTTTAATAATATGAACATTAAAATGAACATTATAATTGGTATAATTAATATTTAAGCCTAGAAACATTACAATAACAACAAACAAACAATATTAAAAGTCATGTGTTAGGAAAAGATCATGAAATTGTATTATTTGTGTCCTAATATGATGGATTTGGCCTTCTCTCTCTCTCTCTCTCTCTCTCTCTCTCTCTCTCTCTCTCTCTCTCTCTCTCTCTCTCTCTCTCTCTCTCATCGGTCAGAAGAGAACAACAAATCGGTAAGAAATACAGTAGCCTACGAAGAACTGGACGAGTAAGAACTTAAAATAGCCTAAATGTTAGCCTACATTTTTATATGGCCTGGGACTATATCATTTTTTTCAGTTAGCCGGCCCATATAAAAAAGAACTAGGGTTGCAACCAAAAATAATAAATAACATCGTTGCAGTGTTCACCAGTATTCAGTACATTGTAAATAGATAGAGAAAGCTAGCTTTAATTTAAGCTTCGCATTGGGGTCCTGTCCTGGTTTATTTTGTGGTAACTTGATGACTGCAAATGAACTGCTTACTGACTCTCATATCAGGCAATATGCAATTCTAATGAAATGATACAGAAGTACCATATTTTGCCCCATGTGTTTTGCGAGGACAACAGTGTCCATAAATCATACCTGTGTAGCACGTCGAGTCTGTCTGGCCTGCCGTGATTTGGCCTTCCTCTGAGACTCTGCATCCTCATCCCTCACTGGGATCATGTGTGTCCTGAGACAGGATACATGAGGGACTGAGAAATCGAAATAACACAAAAAATACACATCTTTGCAGTGAACAAAAACACAATAACAAGATAAGGATGTAGGCTATAGCCTGTAAGATGCTGTCCTTGGTTAAGAATGAATGGATATTTTTTTTTTTTTTTTTTTTTTTAGTGTAGCATACACTTTGTAATAGCAAACAAATGCAGCCTCGATGAGCAAAAGAGATCTCACAAAAACATGACCAGATCATAAGGTCATAAATCTTTTTTGAAAGAATATTAAGCCTAAGTAAGACTTATTTACATTGTGCCTTTATTTCATGATACATAAGCACATTACACCTTCTAATAACATATTTCATTTTCTTTAGAGGGATAGTTCTTTTTGAAATTAATGTTTGGTATGTTTTAGCTTACCACAAGGGCATCCAAGATGCAGGTGTCTTTGTTTCCGCAGTAGTTTCAATTTTGATATTTTTAGGTCAAACCGTTCTTGTCTCCCAAGCAGGGAGAGTGGATGAGATGGGAGAGTGTGGAACAATGCAAGTTGGGCTGGCAAGACCTTTGGTCAATGGAAGAGAGTAGGATCAGTTTTCTTATAAGGTCAACATATGATGTCCTCCCATCACCGCAGAACCCAAACCTCTGGATAGGAGAGGATCCCTCTTGTCCCTTGTGTTCTTCACCTGCTACATTAAGACACATTGTGACAGGATGTAAGGTGGCTCTTAGCCAAGGTCGGTTTACTTGGCGCCATGACCAAGTACTGCGATGTTTGGCTTTAGCATTGGAAGGCAAGCGTAGTGTGGCCAATAAGTAGTGTGACCAATAAGTTGCCGCCTGCAAAACATTACACGCAGAAGACAATATTCCTCCGCCCAGGCGAGCAACCACCAAGAAAAGGTGTTGACACCAATTCTTGAACAACTGGAAGCTGAAAGCGACTGGAAGATGCTGGCTGATCTTGATCAACGGCTTATTTTTCCACCTGAGATTGCCACCACTAACCTTCGACCAGATATTGCGACCAACACGCATTGTTCAACTGATAGAGTGAACAGTGCCATGGGAGGATGCGGTAGATGAGGCATATGAGAGGAAGAAACTGCGGTATGCTCATCTGGCCACTGAAGCAGAACAGCGAGGATGGAGAGTCCAGGTTTATCCAGTGGAAGCGGGTTGTCAAGGTTTTGTGGAACACTCTACAACCCGGTTCCTCAGAGACGTCGGATTCAGTGGCGCGAGAGATCACTTCCGGCGCAAGCGCAGACCGAAGCGCCCGTGCCTTCAGATCACTTGGACGTGGCTGTGGTTACAAGAGGTAAAAACGATGTAAATACTGTTCGTTTTCTCACACAAACCGCTCGTTTTGTGTATTAGGCCATCAATGTGTACTTACATTTATGAGCAGTGTTGGGTGTAACTAATTACTAAGTAATTAGTTACTGTAATTTAATTACTTTTCCCTTGAAAATGTAAAGTAAGGGATTACTCTTCATTTATCTGTAATTTAATTACAGTAACTTCTGATGTAATTGAGGTAAATACTGTGTGTAGATCAATCCGATCTCACAGCGATTCGTATGCATGTTATGAGGAATCTAAATATTACGACCGCACTCGTACAAATTCGTATGAATTATTGTAAAATATGTATGAAAAAAGTGTGAAATGTCATGAGATCAGACATAAAACAATAGTGAAAACAATAAAACAATAATAACAAGTAATAGGTAATTATCATTGCCATTTAAGTGAAATCACTGAACTTTAATATACAAGTTTGATAAAAAATCAACATTAAAGAAGAAAAAAAAAATTTCAAATGGCATTTAGAGGCTTTTGCATCTGAACCCTTCATATATATATACACTGTATATATATATATATATATATATATATATATATATATTATACTGTATATCTTATCTGGAATCTTAGATGAAATAAATCTATAATAAAAAAAATATTTCCATATATTAATATAATAATATCCAGTACCCAGCATTAAAAGGTTGAACTGTTTAGTATTACATTTAATACAATAAGATTAACAACAGACTTTAAAAAAATGCAGTACTACTTCTACTCCTATTATTATTAATAATAATAATATAAGTAGATATTATCTAATATTTTAATATTAGATATATTAGATATTAGATAATATTAGACACTATATTAGATGATATTCGATATTTTAATAATAAATAATAAAATATTGCCCAGTATCATTATTGATACAATATATCGTGCATCTTATAATGGCATTCATTATCTTGAAATAATTATAAATAACGTAAATAGAATAATAATGTAAACATTCATGCAAAATTAACTGTTCAAACTTCTCACATGCAAAGAGAACATAATATTATGGAGTAATGCATATTTCGATATTATGAATATCAATTCCCTCAGAATTCCACAAGTCTTCATAAAGTTACAAGAGACTTAAGACGTGAACTCAGATCAGAGAAGTAAATGCAATTAACGGAAAGTGTCTTAACTCCAAGACATTAGTTATTCCTCAAGGCCACAGATCACACACACACACACACACACACACACACACACACTGACCAGCGGCGAGCCGGTCCCAGTAGGAGAAGGGATGCTCGAGATCCCGGGATACAGAAGGGGCATGCAGCTGTTGGAGAGATGAGAGATTAGGTTGAAAACTGTACCTGAGCAAACAGTCTTGCATCGTTCCTGATGTCGGCGGAGGAAAGACTGCAGCGGGTGTGAGAAGAAGGGATAGAGAGAGAGATGGATGGACTGAGAGGGAGGGAGAGAGAGACACAGGACACAGGATAGAGTGACTTTGGGAGGAGATTAAACAGCAGTAGGAAGGAACACACTGTAACTGATTTTGAATCATGATGATGCTCATTTGTCCGGTTCTAAGTTGCTCAAATACATTAACAATGCAATTCTTACAAACAATAATTTGAAAGCACCACTTTAAGTGAAGAATTTATGGTTTAGATGAATTATGATATTACTTTTTATTTGATGGTTACATATTTTTAGTGTATTTGAAACAATTTTTTTGACATCTTATACAGTCTTTTCTGTTATTTATTTTTCTATTGACTTATTTAAAGTTTTAAACTAGATATTTTTGTATCTTCAGTAAAGAATAGGAGCATAAAGACATGCAGTGAGGCGTGTTGACCACTAGAGGGCAGCATTGACCTCTCCATACACAGAATTGTTGGTAATGTGGCCTTGTGAAAAGATTTGGCTGGTTAACTAAACAAGTTAACTAAAATATGTTCTGAGAACGTTTTTCTAACGTTGCTATACAGTTATGAAAACATTATTTCTGAATGTGCTGAATGTTGAACATGAACGCCCTAACTAAACATTTTCAGGAGAAATAGTTCCATGTATGCATAAAAATGCTTTTGTGCTAACATTTTTAAAGACCATAACATTGAACAACTGTTCTATTACTGTTATTGGAAGGACGTTTGTTCATAACTTTGAGAGAACCTTGCCAAATATTAGCAGTTTGATTACATACTTTTTAGGACAATGTTTCTAACTATGGAAATGTAGGCCTAGTAAATTGCAAATGCCGTAATTTCAAGTTGGAAACGCAAATTTTTATTGGACAAAAGAAATATAACCAGTCTTAATATGCAAAATTAGGTATGGCAAATGAATGGGCTTTATGCCCAGCTGCACTACTTCCTGAACTTCAGCCAGCTCCTTGTTTCCTGTCTGCCATTATTGGCCAAATTGATTAATTCAGGTGTACCTGACCTCAGTAGTCATGGCAACAATAATCAGACACACCTGAATTAATCAATTTGGCCAATAATGGCAGACAGGAAACAAGGAGCTGGCTGAAGTTCAGGAAGTAGTGCAGCTGTGCATAAAGCCCATTGGATGGCTAATGCTCAGTATTCATGATACAGTAGATAGACAATATACCAACCTGGATGACCTACTGCATGTGCTGAGATCCTGAAGTGTGCAGCCATTGGACACTTTGCTATCCCTGGGAGATGAAGATATTAAAAATGTCAGCACACTGTGAGCTGAGCTACTGCGGTCGGCTTGCTTGTGTCCTTTGTGGTTACGGGTTTTTACATTCGCTAGCTAAGACACTTTTCTTGATGCTCAGGTCACTTTTTGAAAACTCTTCACACAGTGAGCACAACAGCAGTATATGAGAGAAACTGGATCTTTTTTTACCTTGTATGTAATTAACAGTAGTAGTTCACTTTAAAAAAAAAAACTTTTGCTGATAATTTACTCACCCCCATGTCATCCAACATGTCCATGTCATTCTTTCTTCAGTCGAAAAGGAATTAAGGTTTTTGATGAAAACATTCCAGGATTTTTCTCCATATAATGGACTTCAATGGGAATCAAAAGGTTCAAGGTCCAAAAGACAGTGACTCTCCTGTTCGAACTCGTTCATCAAAATGACAGCAAACTGACATTGAATCAACGTGGAAACGACGTCTCTCATGACATTGAAACAACGTTGATTTGCTCATCGAATTAACGTTGAACCAACGTCAGACGCGGCATTCTTCAAAGCTAAATGAAATCGAAAATTGGTTTGCTTTCATAACGTTGAAACAACGCGTTGATTTCAAGTTGATTTTCCGTTAGTTTTGAAAGAATGACGCGTCTGACGTTGGTTCAACGTTAATTCGATGAGCAAAACTATGTCAGATCAACGTTGTTTCGATGTCATATTTCCACGTTGATTTAATGTCAGTTTGCTATCTGGGGAACGAACCTTTTCCCGAGTCAACTCGTTCATTTTGTTCGTTGAATGAACCAAATGACACGAAAAAAGATTCGTTCATTTTGATAAACGATTTTCAGGAGAGTCACAAACGCTCATCACAGAACAGAGCAAGGCGAGCATTTGTGCTTATAAAACTTAAACGTTGTTATTTATTTATTAAATGAGCGATCGTTTCGCTTGATAAAAGCCTTATTCATCGTCTGGAATCGTAAAGCCATTTGAACAGTTTGCACTGAAACTGTCTTTTGGACCTTGACCGTTTGCTTCCCGCTGAAGTCCATTATATGGAGAAAAATCCTGGAATGTTTTCATCAAAAACCTAAATTTCTTTTCGACTTAAGAAAGAATGACATAACATGTTGGATGACATGGGGGTGAGTAAATTATCAGCAAAACTTTTTTTTTTTTTTAAGTGAACTACTCCTTTAAAATTACTCTAACAACCACCTAGCAATGTGCTAACAAACGCACATGCTGCGTTCAAGTCCTCCTGTTTGTACTGTACGTAAGAGGGGGGCAGTCCTGTTTACGACGTGAGGTGCGTTCCAGTCAGTTTCGTCGGAGCAAAATGGCGGTGTACCTTTTAATTAATCATACGAAAATACAGCAAGGTTTGTTAACTTTGCTAATAGAAAGAGAAGAACAAAGAATGTGCATCAGGTGTGTTTTTCTTTTTATGTTTTTTATTAGCTTATGAAGCCAATGTAAACTCTATCATTAGGTGTAATTTGTATATTACAAGATATCATATTTTGTACAGAGAGCTTGCTTTATAAATGAAAAAGCCTTACAGTGTCAATGAGTAAACATTGAAATTCAATTAAAATATACCGTCAACTACAGACGTTGCATCCATTGATTCCCCCATGTTTCTCACTGACACGCCTCCAACTCGTACAGATCGGGGCTTAAAGAAAATCCCGAGCTCCCCACTGGTATTTACGACATTGTGGTGGCGTTCAAATGTGTTGAACTCGTAATTACGATCTATACGAGATGACTCGAACGCAGCAACAGAACATGTTAGCCATAGCGCAGCAGCACACACTAGCAGCCTCAACATATTGTACTTTTATGTATGGGCTTAAAGTTCTCTTCAATTGTAAATTGTGTGCATCTTTCCTTGGACTTGTATAGGTCAAGGATCAGTCCTGAGGTGGAAATAAATACTCACCATTTTTCATTCTCCTCATCAGGTTTGTGAGCGAGCAGGAGACCCATGGGTTTAAAGAAAAGGAGGTCATAAAACAACATGACACCAAGAGGAAGTCCAGGTTAGCCATGCTGAAAGATGACAGTGGTTGCGAGACTGTGATGTTAATGGTTTCTGGGGGTTGACGTAGAGATTTTCCCTCTTAGTCCCACATTACCACCCCATTAACCTCTGACCCCAAGTTGCGGAGAGCAGAGGAGGGCTGCGCTGGAGAGCGGGATACATGAGAGGAAAGAAGAGGCCAGGCTTGTGCCCCTGGCCTCAGAGAAAGAGAAAGTGGGGAGTGTGCCCCGTGACCTCGCGCACACACACATGGTCTGCATTTGGATGTCTGCGGGTGGCACGGAGCTAGCGCTAATCTGAAACAGCCTCCGCTATAAACAGGATGTTGGAGAGAGGGAGAGAGAAGGTGAGCGGGACGGGACGGGGCAGAGAGGCTGTGCTGATAAAGGTGTTGGTTTGGAGACTCTCCTGTAACAGCCTCAGTGTGTCCATCGCTCTCTATTCATTAGGTGTTTTCACTCTCTCTGGGTTATGACTATGGAAGCCAGTGTTTCTGCCTCAGAGTAAAAAGTGATAAAAAGTAACTGTAACTTTAAATCGCACAACTGCGTCTTTTTGACAACACCAACTATATTTTTTTAGTATTTGTGACATTTGCATCTCTGAATATGACTTAAAGGAGCATTTCACCCATTTCAACATTAATATTTATTGAAAGTGGATCATATACTGTATGTAGTCGAAATGTAAAAGAATTTTTGAATTTGGTGCCCTCTTGACCGAGAAAAGGGCGCATTTGTATGAAAGACTACAACTCCCACAATGCACCACATTGCACAGCTCTGCAAGCCACACCCACTAATCCGGAACAGCGTACATCAGAGAAATCATTCTTTCGTCAACAAGGCTAACGTTAGCTGTCACCAGAGTTTGAAATTCATTTCACACAAAATTTCTAATTAGTTGGCTGTGGCGAGCAGGACGAGGGACGTGAGAGCGGCGCGAGAGGACGGCGCGAGGCCGGTGGCGTGAGTGATAATGAAAGACAAGAGACGCACCGACCGGTCTCGCATCTCTCACAGAGGAGCGGGAGCATAAACGGCAGATCGAGAGAGAAACAGGCTTGATTTTATGTTGTGTGCGGACATCAGTCGTCAATGAGGGGCTGTTGGCTTATACTTTCGTTTTGTATTTGTTCATTTTACTATTAAAATGTTTAAATGTTCGCTGATTCCCGCCTCCTTCTTCCCACAACAACAAACCCCTTTAACGTTACATTGGCAAACTCATTAGTGAATTACTCCTCGTTTGTATTTATTTCTATATGGTGAATTACTGTATAATATTAAAATATTTTATTTTCATTGTATAACATAGATTTTCACCACATGTAAACCAATTAACATGTTTTACTGTAGTTTTACTTTTTTTCATTTAACATTACAAACTTTTTTCCCTCTCACACATGCTTATGAATCCTTCAGTCACAGCACACTGAGTATAATCTGCTATCAGCACAACACTAAAGCGCTGCTGGAGCAAGATTATGCTAATTTGTCATTAGCACAAAACATCCTGCATGCAAATGCAGCACTTTAGCTCTCATTTCCCCCCATATTCAATTCAGTTGTGTTCAAAGCGTGGTTACAGATAAAGCATTACTATTATGCTGGATTTATGCATTGATATTTAGGCACATGCCTATACTCGTATATTCAGGGGGACCAATTACAATGGCAATTACAATTCAGATGCATATTACATAAAAAATAATTACAATTATTTCACAAATATTTATTATTATTATTATTATTTAACTCTAATGCTCTAAAACTCTAAGAAAACTCTTTTATTAATTAATAACATTTTAATTACTGCTTTTTTCATAAACTATTGGTCAGCCTTTACTTATATCTGTGTGTCTGGTAAACACATAACCAATGAAAAGTATTAAAAGAGCTTGTGACTAAACCTCATATCTCCATTGGATCCTCAAACTGTCGAACCTCATAACTCCGCCCACATAACTTGTGAACATAGTGCTGCACGCAAATTTGCAGTATCACAGCCAATACTGTCATTTTATGACATGCGATTTTGACCAAATAACCCTGAGAGCCCACATAGCATTGAATAAAGCTACAATAAACTTTATAACCTGTAAGTTGATGAAAACATTATTTTGCCTGTCACAATATGAAGTAAACCCGTGTTTCACTTTTCTTTAGCATTTGTACACCACCTGTTGACCAACTGGACTAAAGTAAGATTTCAGTTTATCCAACCGGACCTTATTTGATTCTAAGATATTTTTAAAGGAGTGGTGTTTATCCTATAACGGTCAGTGCAAATTATATATGGATAGAAATGCCATTAGCATTCCTTCGGGTTTTTTTCGTCAAAGGAAAGCGAGAGGAGAGTAAACTGAGAGATGTTGTGTGTGCGTGTCCTGCGGAGGCCGTGGGTCTCGGGGTCACTGCCGGGGTATGAGGTGCTCGCTGTACTGAGAGGACCGCCTGTGTTTATTCAAACTTATTTATTGGGCCATGCCTGTAGTAAAACACTATCAGAGTCTGGAATGATATCCTCACCTCACATGCTCCTCATAAATGCCATTTATAAATGGGGGGTGGAGAAGGGAATGTTCTGTGTCTTCAACAAAAGGGAAAATAAAATGACAGGTTCCAGGTGAGCCTTGAAAGGCTGTGAAGGAATCAACAAAATCCTCTTATTATATCAAGGTAATTATGCCATTTTCATATTTCACTTGTTGTTGGCTTGGCAAAAAATTAATTTTGGACCTGTCTAACAAATTACACTTACAAACTGTTTATCATTCAAAACATCGTCCTTGTGAAAAAGAAAAAAAAGTGTCATTCTTTTGAAAAAAGTATTTATTACAAAAAAATATATATATATTTAAGTGAACTGAATGTAAAGATTTCAGGGCACTTAATTTCAATTATATGCAAATTTAGAGGTTTTTTTTTGACCCACTTAGTTACCCTCTTATGTAATTTCATAATTACTTATTTTCTTTGAAATATGGTTAAAGTTTCTGCTGGATGTACTGACAAGCATTTATGGTAAACTGAAATATGTCACTTCTATCTTGAGTCATATATTTAAATATATAGTATGTGTAATTTGCTTGGCAAAAAGTGTTGCTCATCTTAAAGGTGTTGTTAACTCTTGTTAAAATTTTTAGCTGATAATTTATTCACCCCCATGTCATCCAAGATGTCCACGTCTTTCTTTCTTCAGTTGAAAAGAAATTAAGGTTTTTGATGAAAAAACCCCTCCTTGAACTGCCACCTTAACGTGGTGGAGGGGTTTGAGTACCCGAATGACCCTAGGAGCTATGTTGTCTGGGGCTATATGCCCCTGGTAGGGTCTCCCAAGGCAAACAGGTCCTAGGTGACGGGTCAGACTAAGAGCGGTTCAACAACCCCCTTATGAGAACAGTACATTTAAGGCCCTCTCCCCACGGGGTCCGGCCGGGCTCAGCCCGAAGGAGCGACGTGGGGCCGCCTTCCCGTGGGCTCACCACCTGCAGGAGGAGCCGTAAGGGGCCGGTGCAGAGAGGATCGGGCGGCAGTCGAAGGCAGGGGCCTCGGCGACCCGATCCCTGGACACAGAAACTAGCCTTAGGGACGTGGAACGTCACCTCGCTGGCTCAGCCGCCATGTGTTGGAGTTTACCCCGGTGAACGAGAGGGTCGTTTCCCTGCGCCTACGGGTCGGGGACAGGTCTCTCACTGTCGTTTGTGCCTACGGGCCGAACGGCAGTGCAGAGTACCCGGCCTTCTTGGGGTCTCTGGGGGAAGTGCTGGAAAGTGCTCCAACTGGGGACTCCGTCGTTCTACTGGGGGACTTCAACGCTCACGTGGGCAACGACAGTGACACCTGGAGGGGCGTGATTGGGAGGAACGGCCCCCCCGACCTGAACCCGAGTGGTGTTCAGTTATTGGACTTCTGTGCTAGTTACAGTTTGTCCATAATGAACACCATGTTCAAGCATAAGGGTGTCCACCAGAGCACGTGGCACCAGGACACCCTAGGTCGTAGGTCGATGATCGACTTTGTGATCGTTTCATCTGACCTGCGGCCGTATGTCTTGGACACTCGGGTGAAGAGAGGGGCGGAGCTGTCAACTGATCACCACCTGGTGGTGAGTTGGATCCGATGGTGGGGGAGGAGGCTGGACAGACTTGGCAGACCCAAGCGTACTGCAAGGGTTTGCTGGGAACGTTTGGCCGAATCTCCTGTCAGAGAGATCTTCAACTCTCACCTCCGGCAGAGCTACGACCAGATTCCGAGGGAGTCTGGAGATATTGAGTCTGAGTGGACCATGTTCTCCACCTCCATTGTCGAAGCGGCTGCTCGGAGCTGTGGCCGTAAGGTCTCCGGTGCCTGCCGAGGCGGCAATCCTCGAACCCGGTGGTGGACACCGGAAGTAAAGGATGCCGTCAAGCTGAAGAAGGAGTCCTATCGGGGCTGGTTGGCTCGTGGGACTCCGGAGGCAGCTGACAGGTACCGGCAGGCCAAGCGGACTGCGGCCCGGGTGGTTGCGGAGGCAAAAACTCGGGCCTGGGAGGAGTTCGGTGAGGCCATGGAGAAGGACTATCGGTTGGCCTCGAAGAGATTCTGGCAAACTGTCCGGCGCCTCAGGAGGGGGAAACAGTCCCCCACCAATGCTGTTTACAGTAGGGGTGGGCGGTTGTTGACCTCAACTGGGGATGTCATCGGGCGGTGGAAGGAATACTTCGAGGATCTCCTCAATCCCGCCGCCACGTCTTCCATTGAGGAAGCAGAGGCTGAGGGCTCAGAGGTGGACTCATCCATCACCCTAGCTGAGGTCACCGAGGTAGTCAAGAAACTCCCTGAATACCTCAAGTCTCTGGATGTTGTGGGGCTGTCTTGGTTGACACGCCTCTGCAGCATCTCGTGGCGGTCGGGGACAGTGCCTCTGGGATGGCAGACCGGGGTGGTGGTTCCTCTTTTTAAGAAGGGGGACCGGAGGGTGTGTTCCAACTACAGGGGGATCACACTTCTCAGCCTCCCTGGGAAAGTCTATGCCAGGGTACTGGAGAGGAGAATACGGCCGATAGTGGAACCTCGGATTCAGGAGGAACAGTGTGGTTCGGGCCGTGGAACACTGGACCAGCTCTATACTCTCTACAGGGTGCTGGAGGGTTCATGGGAGTTTGCCCAACCAGTCCACATGTGTTTTGTGGATTTGGAGAGGGCATTCGACTGTGTCCCCCGAGGCGGCCTGTGGAGGGTGCTCCGGGAATATGGGGTCCGGGGTCCTTTGCTAAGGGCTGTCCAGTCCCTGTATGACCGAAGCAGGAGCTTGGTTCGCATTTCCGGTAATAAGTCAGACATCTTCCCAGTGCATGTTGGACTCTGGCAGGGCTGCCCTTTGTCGCTGGTTCTGTTCATAATTTTTATGGACAGAATTTCTAGGCGCAGCCAGGGGCCGGAGGGTGTCAGGTTTGGGGACAGCACGATTTCGTCTCTGCTTTTTGCGGATGATGTTGTCGTGTTGGCCCCTTCACACCTTGACCTTCAGCATGCACTGGCGAGGTTTGCAGCCGAGTGTGAAGCAGCTGGGATGAGAATCAGCACCTCCAAATCCGAGGCCATGGTCCTCAGTCGGAAAAGGGTGGCTTGCTCACTTCAGGTTGGTGGAGAAATCCTTCCTCAAGTGGAGGAGTTTAAGTATCTTGGGGTTTTGTTCACGAGTGAGGGAAGGATGGAACGGGAGATTGACAGACGGATCGGTGCAGCTTCTGCAGCAATGCGGTCGATGTACCGGTCTGCTGTGGTGAAGAAGGAGCTGAGCCGTAAGGCAAAGCTCTCGATTTACCGGTCAATCTACGTTCCTACTCTCACCTATGGTCATGAGCTTTGGGTCATGACCGAAAGGACAAGATCCCGGATACAGGCGGCCGAAATGAGCTTTCTCCGCAGGGTGGCTGGGCGATCCCTTCATCATCTGTTCCGGATGCCTCCTGGACGCCTCCCTGGGGAGGTGTTCCGGGCACGTCCCACTGGGCGGAGGCCCCGGGGAAGACCTAGGACACGCTGGAAAGACTATGTCTCCCGGCTGGCCTGGGAACGCCTCGGTGTCCCCCCAGAAGAGCTGGAGGAAGTGTCTAGGGAGAGGGAAGTCTGGGCATCTCTGCTTAGACTGCTGCCCCCGCGACCCGGCCCCGGATGAAGCGGAAGAAGATGGATGGATGGATGGCATTCCACGATTTTCTCCATATAATGGACTTTAATGGGAACCAAACGGTTCAAGGTCCAAATGAGAGTTTCAGTGCAGCTTCAAAGGGCTTTAAACGACACCAGACGATGAATAAGGGTCTTATTGAGTCATGACTCGAAAAAAGATTTGTTCATTTTGATGAACGAGTTCGAACAGGAGAGTCACGAACGCTAATTTTAACGTTTAA
This sequence comes from Pimephales promelas, assembly GCF_988280905.1. Lineage (NCBI taxonomy): Eukaryota > Metazoa > Chordata > Actinopteri > Cypriniformes > Leuciscidae > Pimephales > Pimephales promelas. Next base: position 10,739,417 of record NC_142788.1, read on the forward strand.
AGCCCTTTGAACAGTTTGCATTGAAACTCTCATCTGGACCTTGAATAGTTTGGTTCCCATTGAAGTCAATTATATGGAGAAAAATCCTGGAATGTTTTCATCAAAAACCTTAATTTCTTTTCGACTGAAGAAAGAAAGACAAGGACATCTTGGATGACATGGGGGTGAGTAAATTATCAGCAAAACTTTTTTTTTTTTTTTTAAGTGAACTACTCCTTTAATTCGTGATTAAGTTGAAATTGAATACATTTAAAATCCATTAACTTTAAATGTAATATCTAATAACACACTATGGTTACAATTTTAATAAAATACTTTACATGTGCTTTTTTTAGTCAACAAATAAGTGTACTTGAAGTACACTTTAAGTGTACGCTTCTTTTTCACAAGGGTGAAGAAACTAGCATAGTTTGGCAAATCCATGAATAAAATCCTAAAAATCCCCAAAATATGAAAATGAATGCTATTTGTTGCATACATTACACTGATGTATTATTGTATCTGTGGTATAACTTTATATGGCAGCTGGTAATCCCACATGTTGTAATTTTATGACTTGTATTGAATTAATCAACATTTATATATGAAGAGTTCAGATGCAAAAGCCTCTAAATGCCATTTGAAATTTTCTTATTTAATGATGATTTTTATCAAACTTGTATATTTTATTTCATTAATTTAACTTAAATAACAATTAATAGGTAATTATCATTGCCATTTAAGTGAAATTACTGAACTTAAATATACAAGTTTGATAAAAATCATCATTAAAGAAGAAAATTTCAAATGGCATTTAGAGGCTTTTGCATCTGAACTCTTCATATATATAAAAAGTGTTATGGTCCAAAAAAATTCTTTTTTTAAACAGTGTGGAGGACACATTAAAAACAGACCAGAAGACAAGGATGTTTAGACTCCATGTTGGAAGACCAGGAAAATAAATACACTTTTGTTTCTTTTGTTGAAAAACTATTTACACAGTAGAAAGCACAAGTATCATATAAAAGTGTGTACATGTGAGCATGTATATGTGTGCATACAAATGTTGGTGTTTGTGTCTTTTCTGGTAATTTCCTTTTTTATACCATATTTAAAACATTAACTGTTGTACATATAAGAAAACTTAGCACATTGTCCATGGTAAAAAAAAAATCCTGGGATTGGCCTGAGATCTTCATATGGTTGCTCCTTTTTTATAACAAATGCGGACCAGTCAGATGTGTGAATGTCTGTGTATTGTCTATACTGTGTGTGTGTGTGTGTGTGTGTGTGTGTATAATGGGACTCTAGTGGCAGCCACACGCTCTGACCACCATGTTGCGGTATTTCTTCAGGATGACATTGGAGCTGTCGTCAAAATACAGGACGGAGATTGCGTGGAGTTGTGTGGGGGCGCAACATGGTTTTGGAACCGTTTCGGGGTTGATGAAGTGAACCTGAGAAAAGAAAAATACGGTCAAAACAAACAAGTTATTGTATTGCTAGATGCAAGGTTAAAAATTGACACTTTTTTGGTTTTATTGACTCGTTGGTAGTTTTAGGAATGGCAACTTTAGGGGACGTTTATGCGTTTTGGCTGTTCAAGTACCAACACAACAGTCACATTTGGGGGGTATAAAAACACAAACTTTTGAAAATGGGGTTTCAAAGTGCAAGTTCTTGAAAATAATACTGTTATCGTCTCTGTGTAATTACAACTACAATTAAAGCTGCAAGCAGCGATGAAAAGGGCCCTCTCACCTGTGCCGCCACCACCCGGCGGTTTTAGGAAGACAGAGCACGGTGGGCAGTATGTAATGATAATAAATATAGGAGGACTATGTCAAAGTATTTGTATTTGCCACACTTCTTGATACCAGCAGGTGGCGCTATTGATATAACCAAATATGAGCATGGTCATGTGTTCAGAACAGGACTCTTATCAAACATGTGAAGTTTGGGGCAGATCGGACATTGTATGCCTGAGTTACTGCAGGCTGTCTGTGGTTGCCTAGCAACATCAGAACTGCAAGCAACATTGAACTATATGACATATAGAGAGCCCAAGACCCTCCCCTTCCGGTCGACAACCATGGGACCTTATTTCAGAAAAATATTGAACGGTAGTCAATGGCGAGAGATAACAAATATTTTGATCTCGTTTGAATTGTGCCCTGAATTACACATATGATGTTTGTCAATTTAAAAGATAGATTTTAAAGTAAAGAAAGTCGCAGTTTGATGTAAACCCGTTGAGGTAAAAGACTGTGAAAATACGTAATTACAAAGACTACAAACCCCAAAGGCGCACATTTTCTCTCAATGAATGAAGCTAACTTTACTGAGGCTGTCTGTCATTGTTTCTACAGTCTTACGTTATAATCGTGAGTTAACGTTACGCCGTCCTACCTGAGTGTTTTGTACCAGACTGCACACACACACGAGCAGCGGATCTCGTTTCGCTTCCCGGGAGATGTAGTTCACAGAGCGATTTTCACATAAAACTAAATGTTACTCTTCTGTTGTATGACAAACTGCGACGTTTTTGACTTTCAGAATTATCTTTTAAATTGACAAACATCATATGTGTAACTGAGGGCACAGTTCAGACGGAATAAAAAGATAAGTTGTCTCTTGCCATTGACTACCATTCATATTTTTTCCGAAATAAGGTCCCATGAGCCGGAAGCGGAGGGGCGGGACTTAGGCTCTCTATTCATGCACAAATCACCAAAAGGCTGAAATTGGGTGTACATTTGTCAGGGCACACCATTCGACAAAAACTCAAGATCTTCGCAATTTAATGTCGCAATAAGATTACCCTCACCAAATTTGAAGAGGATCAGATCAAAATTGTAGAAGCAGTTCATTAAAGTACAACATCGGGAAATTACGGAAAATGCACAAAATCTAGGAGGAAGTCCAAAATAGCTGACTTCCTGTTGTGTTTAGGGCTATGCTCCAAGAGACTTTTTTGTAGGTATTGGGTCATTACATGTATGTACCAAATTTCATACCTGTACATGAAATGTAGAGCCGGGGCAAAATGTGGGGGCAATAATTTAAAGAATTTGCCCCACCCAATTTTGAAAACCATATCACACGTCAATTTTCACCACTTCATGTGCAAAGTTTCATGAGTTTTCGAGCATGTTTAGGCCCTCTAAAATGCGATTATTTTAAGGGAAGAAGAATAATAATAAACAGAGCCAAAACAATTGGGTCCTTACCATCAGTGCTCGGGCCCTAACTACAAAATCGTGAATTTGTGAAAACAGCGACGTCATGCACAAGCGTATTACATGTTCAGTCTATAGGCCAGCACATAGTGTTTCTTTTTAAAGTGATACACGTTTTGACAACGTTTTGTCTGTGCGCGAAAAACACAAATGAAAAACCTTTCCGTTTTTAGCTCATCATTGTCGTGTAAACGTACCCTCAAATTGTGCTGCTTCTTGTTTTTTTCACTCGTTTACAAGAACAAAAACGATTAAATGCCATAAAGACAAACATACACTATTGTTCAATTGTTCGCATTTATTTGGTCAAAAGTACAGTAAAAACGGAAATATTGTGAAATATTATCACAATATAAAAGAACTGTTCGTAATTTTTCATTTGTAATCGCAACATTTTTTTCTTTTGTCAGATCAACTTAAATAATTTATGCGGTTTGGAATAATATTTTGAGTTCATGATGATTAAATCAATCTCCTTCATTGTATTAACTCAATTTTTCCATTTCAATGAACTTGAAATTAAATGACTTGAAATAATTTTTTAAGTTAAACCAACCTTTTTTTTTTTTTTTTTTTTTACAGTGCGTGATCAAAGCTGAATTTCCAGCATTATTACTCCAGTCTTCAGTGTCAAAAAACGATTATTATTATCAATGTTGAAAACAGTCATGCTGCATAATATTTTTTATGGGATTCTTTGATGAACATGAAGTTCAAAAGAACAGCATTTATTTGAAACAAATCTTTCATAACATAAAGTCAATTTATTGCATCCTTGCTGATAAAAATTATTAATTTCTTTAAAAAAAAAAAAAAAAAGATTTAGCATTATAAATATTCATATCTGGCATTTATCATTGGCAGCTGTGGCAAAAAGTACGTTTTGGACCCAGGTTAGAGGCTTACCAATGTCTGTACGATGGCGTGGTTTGTGGCGTTCATGTAGGAATTGAGAGGAAAGGCACATTCTCCCATACAGTAATAAGCAGCGTAACCCTCAGGAGCAATAATCCAATCCTGAGAGATGGACAGAGAACAGATCTGTTAGTCATAAAGCCTGAGCAAGACCTTTCCCAACCAGACACTCTTCATTTTTACCATCAGATTGCTCCGATTATGATCACAATAAAGTGTAATTCTGTTGAGGTATGTGTAAAATGTTATGGTAGAGTTGGGGTCTCCGAGTCCTCGCCAGCTGGTCTGAGAGAGTGTTTATGTGCTGTGATCCAGTAGGAGAGACAGATACGCTACAGGTGGCAAGACTATCGGTGTGTAAACAGAAACGAGGCTCTCCTATCTCTCTGTTGCTCGTACTCTTGAGCCTAATGGAGTGAACGGCCTGAGCTACACAGACTCGTAAACCCGTTTGAGACATAAACACAGTAAGAGATAAAGTGGATTGTAGAGTGAAAAGGAGAAGGAAACCTGCAGGGGAAAAAAAATCAAGTTAAACCCGATTGGGCTGGGTTTTTTTTAAAATATATTTTAGCTGGTTTGTTTCTGGTTGTAAGCTGGAGGTCTATCAGCCCTAACCAGAGGTGCGTTTCACGAAAGTATCGCTAGACAATTATCAGCATAGTTCAATAGATATCATATCGAGCTAGATGCCTTATTGGCCGCTAGGCGCAAGAAATGTGGCCGCCATCTTAAACCGGTCATACTCCTGTTGTGTTGCATATTCCTACTCAAATCGGCGGACGGGAATTACTTTTCAGAAGTAAGATTAAAGTTTTATCTTTTGACTAAAATATCTCATGTGTCCTGTATCATATATATAGCTACTTTACATGTATATCGGTATTCAGTGAGATATGATTCATTAAATGCGCTGACAGCTCAAATCACTTGCCATACAGATTACACTGAGTGGAGCAGATGACCGGTTTAAGATGGCGGCCCCACGGCTCGTCCGTGCCAATAGGCAGTAGCGGTCGATAGAGGGTCTGTAAAAAAATATTGTTGGTTTAAAGGAGTAGTTCACATTTCAAAAAACTTTTGCTGATAATTTATTCACTCCCATGTCATCCAAGATGTCTTTCTTTCTTCAGTCGAAAAGAAATTAAGGTTTTTGATGAAAACATTCCAGAATTGTCTCTATATAAAGGACTTCAATGGGAAGCAAACGGTTCAAGGTCCAAAAGACACTTTCAGTACAAACTGCAAACTGTTCAAAGGGCTTTAAATGATTCCAGACGACGAATAAGGGTCTTATCAAGCGAAACGATCGCTCATTTAAAAAAAAAAAAAAGTTTAAGTTTTATAAGCTCAAATGCTCGCCTTGCTCTGCTCTGTGATGCACGTTCATGACTCTCCTGTTCGAACTCGTTCATCAAAATGAACAAATCTTTTTCCGAGTCAATTTGTTCGTTTCGTTCGTTGAATGAACCAATTGACTCTGAAAAAGATTCGTTAATTTTGATGAAGGAGTTCGCAACAGGAGAGTCACGAACGTGCGTCACAGAGCAGAGCAAGGCGAGCATTTGAGCTTATAAAACTTAAACTTTGTTATTTGTTTATTAAATGAGTGATCGTTTCGCTTGACCCTTATTCGTCGTCTGGAATCATTTAAAGCCCTTTGAACAGTTTGCAGTTTGTACTGAAACTGTCTTTTGGACCTTGAACCGTTTGCTTCCCATTGAAGTGCATTATATAGAGAAAATTCTGGAATGTTTTCATCAAAAACCTTAATTTCTTTTAGACTGAAGAAAGAAAGACATGGACATCTTGGATGACAAGGGGGTGAGTAAATTATCAGCAAAAGTTTCTTCAAAAGTGAACTACCTTTTTAACTTCAACAAGTTACCTAGTTGCCTTAAAATGTTGAGTTCATTGAAATGAAAAATTGAAGTTAATACAACAAAGGAGATTGGTTTAAAAACTAGAAACTCAAAATATTATGCTTTCTGAACCACATTCATTAACTAAGTTGATTTGACAGAAGATAAATAGTTGTGATAACAAATCAAGAATATGAGTTTTTTACACCGTGATGTCTATGATTCAATGAGTCTGTGTTTCCATAAATTTCTGCGTTTCTGTCATTCCACAGTTCCAACGAACATCCGCAAAGCATCGCAAAGTTGTGTGGTCTGAAATCTCCGAATGATAGCTCTCGAGCCGTGGTCAGAAGCAGTTTCTTGTTAGCATGACATGTGGACTCAATAAATCCTTATCTTTAGCATAATAAGCAAGCTGACATTCAGTATAATCTGTATCTTTCATTTTGAATATATCCAAATGTCTTTTTTTTTCAAGAGATTTAAAGCGCTGTTTTTGAAGAGTGCACATGTGTGTACGTGCTGTAGTACATACGCACGAGAAAAATGAGAATTAATCCTCAGATGCCAATAACTGACAAAAACTATCTGATGATGATATTTAATAGCAGAACAAATCTCAGACAGATTCATTAAAAGAAGTTATTCCTCCAACCACCTCTGTGACATCAAGAACCAACTTAGTCGAACAACAAATTTGCGACAATGCGGTTTCGGTAAACAGATTTCTTTAACGAACTATGTTAGATTAGCAGCAAATTACGTTGTTGTACAGGACGCACCTCAGATCGACTAAGATGGTTTACCACATATTATATACATACATATATATATATATATATATATATATATATATATATGTATGTATATAATATATACATATATAAATTATATATATATATATAATTTGTTGTCTTTTAGAGAATCGTGTGGTCACGATTTACTAATTCGTTTACTAGTTAGTTTAGTTAAATCGTGGCCAAAAATGTATTCATTCAGTGATTCTAAATTTATATTTAATAGTTACTTTCGTAATTTCCTCATTTTAATATTCTGTGGCCACATTGAACTCATTTGTTTCCTAGTTTTGATTTAACTACAACAAAGAAACATAAAGAAACATTTTTTTCCCCCCACAGGTCATGTGCAGAGCTCTGCAAGATCCGTTACCGCTTAAAAGTAGGGTCAGTAAGTTTTTTTGTTTTTGTTTTGTTTTTAAAGGATTTAATACTTTTATTCACAAAGGAGAAAGAATCATGACAAAATGTATCCACAAATATATATAGCAGCACAACTGCTTTCAACATCGATAATAATCAGAAATTATATTATCTGATAATAATCAGAAATTAAATTAAATTCTTGAGCATCAAATCATCATATCAGAATGATTTCTGAAGGATCATGTGACACTGAAGACTGGAGTAATGATACTGGAAATTCCGCTTAGATCAAATGACTAATTACAGGATTACATTTAAAAAAATATTCATATTAATTCACAATTTAACTGTGTTTACCGTATTATTGATCAAATAAATGCATAAGAGATAAGAGACTTTCAAAATCCTTACAGATCTTACTGACCCCAAACTTGTGTACGTATATATTTCCTTTTTGAATCATTTTCTGGCCCCTTGTGCTCTTGAGTAGAATATGTTTCTGGCCAAACAGATAGGGAAAGCAGAAAATAGCAATAATGTGGCAAGAACAAAAAAAAGAGGAATATCACACCTGCCATCCAAGGTCTCGAAAGCTAACGTACAGCTCATGTTTCTTACAGGCCTGCTTCTGATCAGCACTGCTGTTCTCTGAAAGAAAGAGAGAGACAGATTTCTGTAGAGCTATAGAAACAGAAATTATAATCACTTGAGAAAATGGTTTGCACATTTAAGTCCATGCCTGTTATTTTTAGAGTCAAATATATGTTTGAGCAGTGGTTTTGTCAGACTTCAAATGTGTGACAGGCTGTTGAAGCTAAGGCTAAACTGTGAGAGACATGGAGAACTGTGAGGAATAGGTCACTGAAGTTTGCCTGAGTCCCTAACCCTCATATCTATGTAGAACATTGACCCAGATTCATTTAATATCCATTTAACACTGTAATGCTATTACTGAGCAAAATAACCTGCAGAGAATTACACAGTAATAGGAACCATATGAACACTGACACACACTCTCACGCAAATTTATCTCTGCTTCTCCTTTGCCTTAAAGGGATAGTTTACCTGAATGGAAAATGCTGAACATAAAAGTTATTTTTGACCCACTTTAATAGGATTTAAGTACAACTTCATATTGTGTTTAGATGGTTAAAGTGTACTGTATTAATATAACACACTACAGTTAAAATTAGGAGTTCATGTGCTTTTATATGTTAGTCAACACATCAAAAGTAGTGCACTTCTGTAAAGTACAACGAAAGATTTGAAATGTTCTTTATAGTAAAATGACTGAGGTTACATATATAACCCTGGTTCCTGAAGAGAGAATGAGACGCTGCGACGAGATGCTGTGGGAACGCCCCTGCGTGATTGCGTCGTGAAGCATGTGTATAATCAGTCACGTGACGTCATAGGCCAGGAACCGATGTAGGCGTCTCAACTTTTGAGAATGCCGCAAGCGCAACAGTAGGTCACGTGACAAGAACCAACCGGAGCGCAACCGCCCTAGCGCTTTGGAAAAAGAAGAATGCGGCGTGCCAAACTTTTTCTACACGTTTTTAGGCGCTATATGTAGACAGAAAGTGCTTGCTAAAGGCACAGAAGCTGGCGCGGTCTGTTTTCAGATGTGCTTTATAGTTTCCTGGTCTATGACATCATCCGCCTAACAAATGCTTCACGATGCAGGGGCGTTCCCACAGCGTCTCGACGCAGCTTGAGTTCCCTTGAAAGGAAACTAACATTATTATGAAGTGCAGTTGTTAAAATTGCTTAAGTGTGTTCATGAAAAAATATAATGAAAGTGCTCTCTTTAAGTACACTTAAAGGTTGTATCAGTGATTTCAAGCCCAAACAAAAATGATCACATTCATCTAATCTTTCCTAACGATCTGCTAGCTGCCCGCCCCATAAGCAGGCTGTCCTGAAAAACGCATCTCTGTAGGCAGCCTAGGCTCTGAGATCTGCACACAAAAACAAATGGGTACAACTCAAAATCAAAATAAACAGTGTTCTAACCAATCACTGACAGAGGCAGGTGTTGTTTGTTTTTGCGCTCGTGCACGGTGCCTCCACGCAAAGTCGGAGCTGAAGAATAAGAATAAGCCAGCATCTATCAACGGACCAGATATATTTAGCATGGAAGAGGCAATCCACAAGAAGAGAAGGAGGATTAGGACGAGGGAATACCGTCGTTTTTCGTAAAAAAAAAAAACGAATAATAACCAGGAAGGCTTTTGACCGGTGGAGAGAACTCAAAGAATTGAACATTTTTAAATCGGATGTCGAGGTTGCACACTGTTTCTTCTTTTTTGTAACTTAATGTGAAACGTGTGTGAAAATATAACTCTTTAAAAAGAATATGAGTGAAGCTCGACTAAACTTGGATAGCCCTAGCGAATATCAGATTGTAAGGATTTAGTGTGCGAGTTGCGTCTACTTATAGCCATAACATTGTAGCCTACTATTAGCAATAACACTATGTTCAGGACTAACTTTAGCCAAATAATAATAATAAGCTGTTATAATATTATTCCAGATAGCTGTTGTTAGACTCTATATTAAACTAAAATACTATATTAATAATTTTTGGGAAAAAAATTATATATATATATATATATATATATATATATTTTTTTTTTTTTCCATGGCAAAAATAGACCATAAATATTGCATAAATATTAATAAATTCAATCAAATTGTCTCAAAATACTAAATTACAAAGAATAAATATTATAGAACAAAAAAAAATTGCATTGGTTTTACTGGGATGGAGGAAATTTGTTTTTTAGGTGTCCGGTCACTTTTGACCGAGAAGATGTGACTCTGAAACGAAGAGCACCTGAGGGTTAAGTGACCTTTTTTATTTCTTTACCATTGTGTTATGTGCAAGTACAGTTATACTTATAAGATTAGAAGACTATTAAGCACACTTCTCTAGGCTCGAGTCCGAAATCGCCCCTACACCCTTAACTAAGGCACTAGTTTCATCACCAAGAAAACATTACCATGTTATTTCCACTTCCATTTGGGACCATTTGAGAAAGTTTCCATAGAAGTATTCTTTTAAATACTGTTCTTTCGTTTCTGTTATTGCTCTCTTTACATTTGTTTTCATTTTTCACTTGCCTTCACACTTCTGTATTCAATAATGAAAACACACACATACACACCTGCAATATTGGCTACACGCAGTGCCTCCTGGCCCTTGGCAGTTTTGGAGCGGTTGGGATTGCGCTGCTTGTTGCCTCCCGGTGCGGAGCGGATACTTCGGATATGGACCTCCGTAGCTTTGAAGAAGGCCACCATGAAGGGCTGTTTGCTCTGGGGGCCGCTGCGACCCACCAGCCCGGCCACCCATGGGTTCACACTCTGGCCTGCAGGGGGAGACACATACAAAACTCATTTACCTCTATCTGAAATCAATGACTAATTTGTTTTCCCTCTGAGATCTGAGAGGAAAGAAATACATCTTGGAATTGTTGATGAAAAAGTTGACAGGTACAAATCCCAAAAGAGAAGCAGTCTCTCAGCTCTGTGAAGTTATACGGGCCCCTTGAAAGATGTATTTGAATGTATTTCTGTGAATCGGTTCTTAAGAGAGACTGTTTAAACACCCCATATATCACTCTATGGGACAGTTTAGCAATTCTTCACTTTGTCAGAGCCATGTGGCCTAATAAATCGCGTTATATGCATTATATAATAATCAGTTTGTCGGTCACAGTCTTATAAATCATGAGACTTGTGTAAGAAAGTGTGTGTGTTCTCCAAGAATATGCAATTTCTGGTGTTTATTTTGTGTAATCTCTCCAGCTCTCAAGAGCGCTTTCAGTTCACTGTTTACTCAGAGAATTCCAGCACTTACATCTGTTTCTGTGCCATCCTGGACTCCTTTTACCTACACACCGGCTTGTGTGTGTGTGTGTGTGTGTGTAAGTAAGAGGAAGGAATGCTCTCTCTGTCTGAGCGCCGAGGTAAAGTCGGGTTGCCGGTTGCCTACAGCGACAGGGCAGGCGTCCCGCAAGCATGTCTCGACAAGCTTGCTGATCTACACAAGCCCCATAATACACTGCACCTGTTTTCATGCTAACACTTAAAACCTGTAACATCCTGTACACACACACACATACACACCTTCCTATCACGCAGCTTTGGTACAAAACACACTCCCACTGCGGCTGGCTGTGAAGTGAGTGAGTGAAAAGCATAGTAGGTTCAATTCTGCATTGCTTAGAACTTACACTATAAAAAAAATTACATGATTAATAAGTTGTGATAACATCTTCTAAAAATAAGTTAAGCAATTTTCAACTTTAAAACTGTTTAAGTCAGTTTAATGTTATTTAAGTTGAATTGACTTAAATATCCAAGTTGATTGTACTTAAAAATGTAAGGCAGTAACTTTTGTTTACAGTGGATATCCAAACCAAGCATTGATATAAGACTAAATTTTAAATGTATTAAAATGTATAAACATCAAATTAAAAGTTTTAAGTCATTATGTTTTAATAATCTTTTGTTGTGCATTTAATAAGTGCACGTATTTTGATGAGAACTTGATCTTAATTTTAACTACAATTAAAGTTTACAATTAATACTGATATATATATATATATATATATATATATATATATATATATATATATATATATATACTGTACATATATAGTATATACACACTACAAACTTTTATGCTAGATGTGATTAAACGCAATGAATCGATTTGAAAGCACTAATTTAAATACATGAAATACAAGTTACAATAGAAATTATATTAAATTGTATTTCAGATTACCATAAATGTTTGTCAGTACATTCAGCAGTAACTTTAACACTATTTAAAAGACAAAAAAAAAAATGAAATTACGTGTAAATTCATATTTAAGTGGGTCAAAAACACTAAAGCTCAACTAATTACATTTAATATGAATTTAAAATAAATTTTCACTTCATTGCAAATAATAGACAATTAAGTGTCCAAAAACATTACATTCAGTTCCACAATAAGTTCACTTTTTAAAACGTCTTTTTAAAGTGTACTTCTTTTTCAAGTCATTCAAATTAAAACAATGCAATACAAAAAAAAAATCACTAGTGGTCTCAAACGTTTGGACCCCCAATGTAGATGTTTTTCTTTCAATGGCTTTTAAATGCAATGTAATAAATTGCCCTTCAGAGAGACTGTAAACATTTACTGAACTGAACTGCACTGAACTTAAACGGCGCACAAAAGCAAAGGCAAAACAAATTGAGCGCTGAGCAGTGTGGGCTCAGAAACGGTCTCATTTTTGCAATCTGTGAGGCAACACAATGTTCATCTATCATATTTTGAACCAGTGACCTGTGTTGTTTGCACGTCCACTTACCATCTAAACTTTCCAGAGCCAGCTGCAGGCCCAGATTCCGGCCCGGGTTCAGCACCCAGTGGTTACTGGTAGCTGTGATGTCGAACACCAACCAGCCCTCTTCTGCTGCCCAGATCACCCGTGAGTCCAGCAGGAACAAATCTGAATCCCTAATGGAGAGAGTGCATATGACAGCGTATCCCACCAAACATAGCATGCACTGAGTGATTAAAGCAGTAGGGAAATGTGGGGAAATATATGCCAGCCCCTTATACTGTTTCTAACTTGTTATTCATAAATGTATAAATACATGTACATGCTCTATTGGGTTGAGATCTGGTGACTGTGGGGGCCATTTTAGTACATTGAACTCATTGTTATGTTCAAGAAACCAATTTGTAATGATTCAAGCTTTGTGACATGGTGTATTATCCTGCTGGAAGTAGCCATCAGAGGAGCCATCAACAGAAATCGAGACTCCTCAGACCAGGCAACATTTTTCCAGTCTTCAACCGTCCAATTTTGGTGAGCTCTTGCAAATTGTAGCCTCTTTTTCCTATTTGTAGTGGAGATGAGTGGTACCCGGTGGGGTCTTCTGCTGTTGTAGCCCATCCGCCTCAAGGTTGTGTGTGTTGTGGCTTCACAAATGCTTTGCTGCAAACCTCGGTTGTAACGAGTGGTTATTTCAGTTAAAGTTGCTCTTCTATCAGCTTCAGTCGGCCCATTCAGAATCAGTCGGCCCATTCACCTCTGACCTCTAGCATCAACAAGGCATTTTCGTCCACAGGACTGTCTGGATCTTTTTCCCTTTTCACACCATTCTTTGTAAACCCTAGAAATGGTTGTGTGTGAAAATCCCAGTAACTGAGCAGATTGTGAAATACTCAAACCACCCCGTCTCACTCTAAAAAATGCTACGTTGTTTTAACCCAAATCTGGGTCAAATATGGACAAGCCGTTGGGTTATATTTTTAAATTACATTTTTAACCCCACATTTGGGTTTGTCCATATCTCACCCAAAACTGTGTTAAAACAACCCTGCATTTTTAGAGTGCTGGCACCAACAACCATGCCACACTCAAAATTGCTTAAATCACCTTTCTTTCCCATTCTGACATTTAGTTTGGAGTTCAGGAGATTGTCTTGACCAGGACCACACCCCTAAATGCATTGAAGCAACTGCCATGTGATTGGTTGATTTCGATAATTGCATTAATGAGAAATTGAACAGGTGTTCCTAATAATCATTTAGGTGAGTGTGTGTGTATGATACGCATATTTTTATATATATATATATATATATATATATATATATATATATATATATATATACTGTACATATACACAGGTGAAACTCAAAAAATTAAAATATTGTGCAAAAGTTCATTTATTTCAGTAATTCAAATGCAAAGGTGACATTAATTATATAAACTCATTACATGCAAATTGAAATATTTCAAGCCTTTATTTGTTATAATTTTGATGATTATGGCTTACAGCTTATGGAAACCCCAAATTCAAAATTAGAATATTGGGGGAAAAGGTTTTCAAAGCTATAAGCCATAATCATCAAAATGATAACAAATAAAGGCTTGAAATATCTCACTTTGCATGTAATGAGTCTATAGAATGACAAAAAAATGACAAGTTATAGTGCTGCAGAGATATTAACCTGAATTAGCATGCTAAATTACTAGCCCCGGCCCGGCAGGTGTCGTAATACCAGTTTCGGCCATGGGAGGCAGCATGCGGGCGGGCAACATAACCACCAGCCATACTGCAATACACGGGTAACTCGCATGGCTTGTGGGCTGTACTTTCCACTACTACTGTACATTTCAGTTCAGGAAGAGTTCAAAAAATGATTGGTGGAAATTATGCAGGAGTACATTTTGGTAAGTTGTAGCATACTGTATCTTTCAACAGTGTTCGTGTTCTTTTACCATTAGCCATTAGAGATGATCGTTCACGTGCGCTAAGGATCTGTCGTGTAACATTTACAAGCGCCAAAACGCTATTTATTGTTTGAATTGCGTAATAAAATTGACAGAATGTGAGAGCTGAGATTTTTTTATATATCATATCTAACCTGCTCTGTCTAGTCTGTCGGTTTCCGTGTCCTTTTCTGTGCGTGATAAAATTGATGTGTGGCGTGAGAGCGTGTGAAAAGTGTCAATTGCGTGTCTCACGGCGAATTTGTGAGAGTTGGCAGCTCTGAAAGGTGCTAGCTTGATCAACATCAGCGAATGCTGTCTGTCAAATTAATTCAAACTAAAGGCCCTTTCACACTGAACGCGATTTTGACGCGCAAATAATTCGCGCGATGGTTTTATTTTTTGATCAGCTGTTTGTGTAATGAGTGCTTCCACACCGGACGCGAATCTGCTGCGGCGAAAAAACGAATTTTATTTTTTTCGCTTCAAGGTCGATTTTTTTTTAATGCTGCGGCGACAGAAAAGGCTTCATCCAATCATATACAAGGAAACAAATGTGACGTGACCGCAGCAATGACGGATCTTCTGATTGCTTGTGTGTTGAGTCGTCTGTGAATGAAAATCTGAAACAAGGACTGGTGGGACGTTGTGCTCGTTCGTTCGTATCGAGCCCAACCGGGTGTTTACAAGGCTTTTCAGTCTATTTGAGCTTCAATCCGTTTACTAAAAGTGTTTATTTGATTGCATGTAAACGTAGGGACAGCTCACCTTCTGCCATATGTTTCTAGCTCCGGTAGCTCTGTGGGTGCCCCAAACCTTCGTTTCTGCTTTTAAATAAAATGAAAAGCTTGTCTTCACTGGATGATAATGATGGTGATGAAGAAGCTTTTCCACGTCATAGCACTATACCGCATTTTTTTGTCTGCATCCTTTTAATCGTCCTTTAAATAACAATTCTACAATTTAAAAAAAAATTAATAAGAAAACATAGAAAATGCACAGCAAAGACGTTAATGGAGCCATCACAAACAAACAAACTCTTCGTGGAGAGAGTGTTTGCTCTGATGAATGCGTGGAAGGACAGGCAACTGTGGACCTAAAGTGAACTGGTGAAAGTGAGCTACACCTGCCAGTAGTTACTGACATGTACATAATGAAAAAGAAGGCCCTATCGAAGCTACCAGATCATCAGACAAACAATATAAATTCAAAATGCACTGATCGAATCCGGTAAGAACGCATTCATCTTTATCTTTCCTAATGGACTTATTGCTTATTTGAAAATGTGCTATTTAGAGATTGGGATTTTTTTTTATATAAAGCCTATTAATTAAAAGCATCATGTTAACATCACTGCAAAAGACATCTAATATAAAATCTCTATTTATTCACCTAGTAGGCTATAATAATAAGTATAGAGTAGCCTACGTTTTCTGATGAAAATCAGGTCTGCTTTCCTCGGCGCGAATGTTTTGGAATGTTGAAGCTCTGAACGTCGCAAATTCGCGTCGCGGCTGATGTGAATAGTTTTGAAGCGAACTAATCGCATGCGAACTATTTGCTTTTTCGTTTCGCTTTTCCGTTACGCGTCCGGTGTGAAAGGGCCTTAACAATAAAAATGTAATATGAACAAAACGAATACCGTAAAGTTCAAATAATAGCCCAGGATTTTATTTTCCCATATCGTCGAAATGCACCGGCTTGTATTTGAGACAGGCGTCTATGAGACCGGCTTTTATGGTGTTGAGATGTTGTTCATTGAGTCTCTAATCTCTAAAAAATCTCCAAATGCTCCACGTGAAACTGCGGTCTTCCAACCTTTTACTATCGTGTCAATTGATTTGATAAATAAGCGTGAGGGAGAGAGAGCAAAACAGAGCTCACTCGTGTTGTTTGAAGACGTGAGAGTGAAACTCACTTTCTGGAGGTATACTATTATAATTAACATAAGTATCCGCAGAATTAAAAACATAAAACCAAAAACCAACCCGTATTATATTATATATTATCAGCACTGGGTTTGTAACCTGTCATATCTGTTACCATGCTTGTGTACAGTACGCCATAGTTAATTGAAGACTGATTTGTTTTCAAAATGGAAAAGACACTGATTTGAACAACCCTTACTGTGAAAGACGGAGAAGGTGGTGGATAATGTGAAACAGAGGGGGGAAAGTGAAATAAGTTGAGAAACGGGAGAGCGATGAACAGCGTGTTCGCTCCAGATGGTTAGGCCCTGGGGAGCACTTCATTTCCTTAATTGACAATAATGGCTTTATAAACGGCTGTTGATCTCACAGTGTGGCTGCCCTGCACTAAATCAAACAGAGGAATTCAGAGCAAGTCAAGAAGACAGCGCAAGAAAGAGACCGAGAAGCAGTATACAACAAAAGACAAGGGGAAACGCTGCAGGGAGAGAAAGACTGGACCTAAATGAACACACTTTAGAAGTTTCAAATCCCCAGAGTAGTTCAGGTGCTCAGTGTGTGTGATCCAAACACCTGTTCTGCTCAACATCTGCTGCCTCAGTCTAATTCAGTCTCCTTTATCACTCCCTTTTTGTCTCTTTTCTCTCCCTGATGGGAGCACAATGAGGTGTGTTGTTCCCCACAGACCTGTCGAGGCACCTGAGGCCTTCAGGAGGGGTCGAGCAGCACGTAGGAGGAGCTAGACGTTCTTGATCCCAATTCACAGCGCGGGTCATGCCGACATTCTAGAAGGTCCCGAGCGTGCGGTGAAGGGAAGCCCTGTGGTGCACAACTGATTCTTTGAGAGGGGAGCCGCTGAGTCGGAATAGGAAACATGGTGTGGTGGCAACAGTAAAGTTTGCATTGGGATGGTTAGACTGAGCACTGTGTGTGCGGCAAAAAGAAATGGAAGGAAAGGAAACACAAATCAAATGTGTCCAGCGTTTACGCACCAGAGGGGATGAGAGCGTTATAGCCCTCAAGAGGAATGGATTTTCCTTGGAAACCAATTCCCAGGCAAAGAAACACCCAAAATAAAAAAAAATAGTAAACATGCAGGCCCACATGGAATCTGCAGACATTTTTCATATTTGTGAGGCTGATTTAAACATGCAAAATGCCAGAAAAGATTTCTTGTGGATATGGACACGCATACTGATCAACCGATTTCGAGGGCACTGTAAGATTCATAGGAAAAAACTTTTTTTTTTCTCATTTTCACATGATCCATTTTTGTAAGAGTAGGCCATTCATATTTGGTGTTATTAGTTGTTGAAATTTGATAATACCAGTAATAATAGAGGATCTGTTGGTATGTCCACCAGAGAAGATGCACACCAATTTTAAACTTCACTGATCATCCGGTAACTGCATTATTGGGGATTTTCATTTGTAGCAGTTGTGTAATTTTTACATGACTTGGAGTGCATCCTCAATGTCCTGTGGATTATGTGTATAAAGTTTTAAAAAGTTGCGTTAAGTTTGCAACACTTCTTTAAATCAAAATCATTTTTTCCAGCATAGCCCCTTTCTGCAGTGTGCAAAATTTGATGAACGGTCTGGTGTTCAAATAAGTAGGAAGAAGAAGAAAAAAAAAATAGCAGAGAAATTTTATATGCGGAAACGAAACTGACAAGAATATTATATTTAGATGTTGACCCAAGGATTCTGAGTACTAAAAAGTTAATTCTGTTGTTAGCAGAATGTATGAAGGACCTTGTTATAGCACCACCTAGTGTCCAATGACAGATGTGTTTGCTTGTCTGAGTGCTTCTTGCTTGAAGCCCTTATGGTGCGTTCACACCGGACGCGAATAGCGTGTCAGGTGCGAATGATTTCAATGTTAAGTCAATGCAAAGTCGCGTTACGTGCGTAAAAAATTCCTACGGCGCGAATGAGGTGTAGAGTGTGGCGCGTAGAGTGTTGCGCGTATTGAGCGTCTGGCGCGTTAAGCGCGAATGATTTAGTTAGTGCTATTTGTGCATTCACGCGTTTAATGCGAATTCGCGTCTGCCGCCCGAGTTGAAAAATCTGAACTTTGGCATCAAACTCGCGCTGCATTAACCAATCAGGAGCTTGCTGCTTGCTCACGTGGTGAAGTATCTGGATGCTTCAATAAATCATTTTTTTATATGACTAAATGCCTGGTGTGGTTCTAATGCACAACAAAGCAAATATTTTATCACTCAAAACTTTATTTCAATATACGAGACATGTTCATATTGTATTGAATGTAATTTATTCCATATCTAGATTATATGAAATATTATTATGATGTAAAGACAACCATATGTGCATAAGTTCGTGTCTGGACGTGAGAGAGAAAAAAAAAATCACAGGACAGGTTAATAACTTTTGGAGGCTGGCTCTATATATCATCAAAACAAAAATAAATTACAGATTAGATGGATGAGGGCGAAGGTGATCCTCGCTCTGATGCGGAACAACAGGTCATCAAACAGGGCGCGGGACATGCGGAAGTACCGCTGATAGCGGCCGTTATCCAGCGCAGCTTGTGGACAAATGGTGAAACTCGCCAAACGGTTCGCCTCCGAAGGGTCCGGTGGACACAAATACGGCGACGATGATCCCCACGGTGCTGTTCTGCTCTCCAGATCAAATGCAGAGCGGTGACTCTCTCGATGAATGCACGGTCGACATAAAAAAATGCCCGCCAACGGATTTCGATTCTGACTCTTTCACTCTTGATGTGCAAATTAACACAAAGGGGTCAAGCGTCAAACTAGACACGGTAGACACGAATATGACCCGCTATTCGTGTCCGGTGTGAACCAACAGTTAAAAGAGTTGTTCACTTTAAAAGTAACTTTTGCGTGATTATTTACCCACCCCCATGTCATCCGAGATGTCCATGTCTTTCTTTCTTCAGTCGAAAGGAAATTTAGGTTTTTTATGAAAACATTCTGGATTTTTCTCCATATAATGGAAGACAGTTTCAGAGCAGCTTCAAAGGGCTTTAAACCATTCCAGACGATGAATAAGGGTGTTATCTAGCGAAAAGATCGATCATTTCAAAAATAAAAAACAAAGTTTAAGTTTTATAAGCACAAATGCTCGCCTTGCTCTGTTCTGTGATGAGCGTTCGTGACTCTTCTGTTCAAACTCGTTTATCAAAATGAACGAATCTTTTTTCGAGTCTTTTCGTTCATTCAACCGAAAAAAAATTCATTCATTTTGATGAACGAGTTCGAACAGGAGAGTACCCAGTGAAGTCCATTATATGGAGAAAAATCCTGGAATGTTTTCATTAAAAACCTTAATATCTTTTCAACTGAAGAAAGAAAGACATGGACATCTTGGATGACATGGGGCTGAGTAAATTATCAGCAAAAGTTTTTTTTTTTTAAGTGAACTAATCCTTTAACATGAATGATACGCTACAGGACGTAGATGTACCTGTCTGAGTGTTCTTCCAGCACCTGGTAGACGCTGATACGGAAGGTCTCGTTGTCAAAGCGTTCTGGAACAAAGTCCTTGTAGATCCGGAACTCAGCCGCAGTCACCGCCTCGCCCTCGGGAATCTTGGACAGGTCAAATCGGAATTCTCTGTGATGGCGCCTCACGGGCAAAAACTCCTTATCATGTTCAACTGTACAAGATAAACAGTGAAAGAGATGCATCAGCGCTTCGAAACAGTGTCAAAACATTTCCATCGCAGTGAAAGGTTAGCTTGACATTTACACTGTACTCATTTACACTTGAACTCAAATGTCACCTTCGCTTGCACTATTGCTGCCTGCAGGCAAGTCAAGCCACCCCATTCTGGTTTTTCATGCATAAACACAGAGCACATTTCTAGACAGATGTTTGAACTCTCCAGAGCCACTGATTGAGACATAGTCCTGCAGACAGCTTTATGTGTCTCTTTTTCTCAAGCCATTTCTCTTTTTCCTTTTCACTCTTTCCTCCATCATCTGGACTTAGTGAGGCAGAAGACATTCGTCATATTTTGTGAGCGAGCTTGGGACTTGATTCAAACTGGCTAATCAAATTGTGTTTACATTTTATCATCATGAAAACTGAATGTTTTTCGTTAATAGGGCAGAATCTGACACTGAGCCTGGAGTGTTATGGTAGCCAAGGAACTTGAAATAAAGAGATTGTTTAACTCAAAATTAAAGTTCTGTCATCATTTAGTCATGTGTACCTTGTGTGTTTACAAACTGGTATTATCTTCCTTCTTTGGTTGAAGATAAAAGAAGATGTTTTGAGGAATGTTCAATCGGGTAGATATTAAATGTGGAAATATGGATACATTTCAAATCAGCAATAAAATCTGACATATAGTAATCATCAACATTGTTTCTTCAAATAGCTAAAATAACTTTAAAACCTATAGACTATAAAAAAAAAAAAAATAAATATGAACATAGTGTCCACGACATCACCTGTTGGTTTCTGAAGAGCATTTATGAAGCCCAAAGTGGGCGGAGCTGGCCATCGCCATCTTGGTTATGTGTCACTCCCGGATAACCGAAATGGGCGGGATTAGCTGAGGCGACATGACGGCTAACAGAAAGCAGACAAATGGCTAGTAGTGACATCAGTGGAAATCCACCTGTCACTCAAGTGGCCACGCCCTTAATTATGCAGAACTGTAAGGCTTAATATAATTTAAACGGATTAGCTATTAAAAAAATTCACCTCACTCACAGTTGTCATGAAGGGAAAAATTAGTTATATAGACCAAAACCACTTTTAGTACCAGGCTGTAAACATATTTATTTCTGCTGTGAAGTTGGGTAATTTAACAATTTAACATGGGGGGTCTATAGGATTGACTCTCCTTTGGAGCTCTAGTGGCCGGTTGATGAATTGCAGTTTAAGTCACTTCCCTGTTGGACTCAAGAGAGAGACCGGAAGGTGGTGACTTTGCTGATTGGCTCTTTCATTTGGAAGGCACGGCACTTATTTTCTAAAGTATCTTCTTATTAAATGGTCTGTACACTTACAAAGTTCTCAGTGCTTCGGTTTGCATGTAGGGACCCTCATTGTGTTACTGTGTTAGTGTGGGGCTATTTTGAACCTTGTTAGTGGTATTAACTAGCAATTTCTTTTTACTTATTTAATGCCCCCATATACTAACGTATACGCTAAACAGCGTATATAAAATAAATTTTTTTAGAGACTATTTTTTGATTAGATTATCATGAAAACAAATCTCAGAGAACGGTCGACAAGGTATCAATGTGTAATTTGACCAAAGGTTCATTTTTCGGAAATATTAAAATCACATTACATTTTAATGTGATTTTTTTATAAAATACCATTTGTGGATAAACAAATAAACCTAAGTTGTTTCAGTCCAGTTAGTTTTCATCTTGAAATATCATTCTTATGGGGGGACATTTTTAGAATTATGTCAAAAAGCAAACTTTTTTAATCAGACAAATGAAGGCATGAAGTAGATTTGATTGTTTAGTAGGCTACATTCGATATTTTGGTCATTTAGAGGCCTTATAAAACCTATAACAGTATGATAGTGAAGCCATTGTATAAAAATTGCATGTCTGATTTATTTGTCTTTTTTTATTCTGCTAGTACTGTAGCACAGATGATCTCCACTGTCTGATACAGTAGGTGAGCTTATAGTATTTGGTGTGTAATGTGCTCAGAAGTTGTCTAATGTGTAGAACTCTCACTTTTCAGTGATTGATAAGCCCTGTCAAGGACTGAAGATAGCTCTCTGTCTTTCTTTGGCAGCTCTTCAGTCTTTTATCACTGTGTGAGAGTACTGCACACACACAGACAATAGCAGCCTTGTTGACTCTGCAGTCAGTGCATCAGAGCCAGTGAGAGCAGCTGTCATCCTCATAGCTCTACTGAGAGCAGTGAATCATGGTCTGAAGAGACTGAACTGTGTGAAAATTAAGATGTACTTCTCTCTTTACGGATTCCCAGAGTATGTGATCTATTCTGGTTCTCAACTGGTTTTACATTTGACATCAAAGGCCAAGCCAACACAGCACCACATTTATTTGGCTCAATGATATTTATTATGAAAGCTGTTCATAATAAAGAAAAAAAAGTCTTCAGTCTACAGTGGGTCTTAGAAATGTCCCTTTTCTATTCATGTTTCTTGAAAACATATGCAATTTTTAAGAAAGTTCAAATTTAATGACTGCAAAAAATATAATGTGGTATACCCATATAAAAAGTAGTAGCAAGTACTAGCAAGCAATATGCAAGAAAGTGTAATAAATATAAAATAGTAATACATACAAATATATGAAGAGTTCAGATGCAAAAGCCTCTAAATGCCATTTGAAATTTTCTTCTTTAATGATGATTTTTATCAAGCTTGTATATTTAAGTTCAGTAATTTCACTTAAATAACAATTAATAGGTAATTATCATTGCCAATTAAGGGAAATCACTGAACTTAAATATACAAGCTTGATAAAAATCATCATTCTAGAAGAAAATTTCAAATGGCACTTAGAGGCTTTTGCATCTGAACTCTTCATATTTAAAGGAGCATTTCACCCATTTCAACATTAATCTTTATAAAAGTGGATCATATATGTAGTCGAAATGTAAAAGAATTTCTGAATTTGGTGCCCTAGGGGCGCATTTTTATGTAAGACAACAACTCCCACAATGCCCAGCCACTAATACGGAACAGCGCAAACAGAGAAATCACTCTTCCGTCTACCAGGCTAATGTTAGCTGTCACCAGAGTTTGAAATTCATTTCACACAAAACGTCTAGTTAGTTAGTTGGCTGTGGCGAGAAGGACGATCGAGGGCGAGGGACATAAGAGGATGGCGCGAGGCCTTATTTCTCCCATCTCAGGGGAAAATAAGGAAATAAACCATGACCAAACCATTTGAAGCTCTGTTCTAGCTTGATTCTCTTAGAGCGATGAGAATGAAGGAGTGAAGGTGTGGTCATAGTGACATAATGCAACCCCTTCACTCTTCGGCTAACCTGCTTACAGCACAGCTGGTAAAAAAAAAAGAAAAAACAGAGAGAAAACTGTTTCATAGAAGTTGCTGGTCACAGTAAAAAGGTCCTATTTTTTTGGTTGCCTTTCCATTCATATATCTGGAGGTGTTAGCAGTAAACTGCCGAGGCAACAGCTTACTGTAGGAGTGGTCGCGCTGAGATGATGCGATCCCTTCACTTTTGGGTAGCCCTCCCTCCAGTGTGACAGGGGGTGCTGCTGAGAGCTAGAACATGTTGTATTTTGCTCTCCTCCAGTCTCTATAGTATGAGGCACGCTGGCACGCTTATATACCAAGTCAGTGAATAGAAAAGGAAAACTATTCCTCACGGATCTTCTGAAAGTATCTTTACTCTGTTCCTAGTTGTATAGAGGTGATGAATCAGAATTATTATGGGCTGATCACATAGCGTCCCAATTTCTTATCCTGTCTCCCTCCCAGAATAAGAATCCCCAGTTGGGGTTTAAGTATGATGTTAAACTTGCCTGTGGATGGGTTGGCCTTCTTTGGTGAACAGAAGGTTGGTATGAGCTTGGTAGGTCTGAGGATGGGCCCTACTGCATTACTAACCATCCTCTTGTATGCTGCCCTGTACAGCTAGACATGCTGAGATGTGCCTTGTGAGCCGCTCCCTAAGGTGAAAGTAAGATGTAGAGCTGGAGCAATGAGAGATATCTAGGCAGGCATTCTAGTTCCCATTCTCTCATTTTGTCTCCCTTCCCAATTATATTTTGGGGTTTTAACTAGGGTTGTATGCTCCCCTGTGTGAGGGTCACATTCTGTGGTGAGAAAGTGGCCCTTGTCTATGGACTAAGCATACTACTGGAACATAGTGGTTTATGGAAGTCTCTGGAAAGCTCTGATCCTGAGCTCCTGTGCCGCTTCCGGATGTCAGGGTACATGTGCTGTAGTTCCTTTTGCTAAAATAGGGATACGGTAAGTACTGGATCATGGAGCTCTGTTATTTTTCTCCAGCACTTGTTGTCACTGGCTATTAGGGAATGACACTGTGGTAAAAGTCGCATAGGATGCTTCCAGTGAAGTCTTGATGCTCAACTCCAGACTTGACCATAGAGTTGGTAAGCCTATCTAAAACTCCGTTTCTAACTAAAAAGAAATGGACACAGCGACCCCATTGATTTCAACGGAGAAGACTGAAGCCCGATTATTGCAGTTCCTGCCTGATGTCTGAGCGACTGCACAGGCTCAAACTGAGCTTGACGACAGTCTGACAGTCGTAAATCTTCTAGTAGTTGTGCCAAGACAAATCTGAATCAACTAATTCCTCAAAAACGTTGTTGAAATATTTTGTCCCATTGCTTTTATGGACTCTTTATTTATGGGCTTCTACCTTGACTTTGTGCCTTCATGTCCCCCCGATTGCCTCATAGACAGTAAAAGATTGCCTGCAAACTTCTCCTCCTGTCTATACAGTAATGTCTCTATTGTGTGACAGAAAGTCCCATGGTTATGATGCAATCTTTAGCCTATTTTTACAAAAACGGCTTCTACGGGGCCGTAGCGTAAGAAACAAAGTAATGGAGCATTTTATACATTGTCGTGTTTCTTTAGAAATAAATAATGGACAAATTAAGTCTTTGGACACCTCAGATGTAAAGTTATTCGCTGTCAAATTGACGCCAAAATGAATGGGAGTCAATGGGATGCTAACAGCAGGTGAAGTACTGCTACAATGGCGGCTCCCGCGAGGCTTCAACTTCCGGCTGATGATTACCCCCTTGGCAGTTCACAGATTCTCTCAGAATGGCGTAGTTGGTGTTAACATCCCCATAGTGTCAACACCATGAAATAACATTGAGTTCCCTCGAAAGGGAATGTCTTTCCATGTAGAGGGAATGAGACGGCGCATCACCTTGCCGTGCCTTGGGCACGCCTGCACATCTCCTTCAGTCAATGAATGACACAAAAAGATAAAATGTACTTAGGAGTGAGAAGGAGGGAGGTTATCCCAGTCCACAAAACCTGTGGCATCAACAAGAAAAGATATGGCAAGTGGTTTCTCCTAATTTTCAGAAGCTAATAAGTCTGTTTTGCTACCCTATGTATTATTTTTATGGTTGTATGTTATTGTTTGCATTTAGCATTACCTTTCCCTGATGACTTTAACAGAACAGACCCCGATTTTCAGGTCGACACCCAGCAGTCGTGAAACATTGCTTTATTACCTGCTCACCTCATTTATCCTCAAATACTCCCAGTCCCTTCATCTTCCCTCATCTCCTCCTTCAGATCTTTCCATCATCTTTTCTACCCATCCTTTGCCCTCTCTGTCCACTACCTTTCCTCATCCTCCTTTCATACCGTCTTTAGAATGGCAGCAAAAAGCACAAAGGCCCTACTGTGCAGTAAGGTGAAAGCGAGAGAGGGAGAGCGCGCATGGATCCAGTTACCCAGCAGTGACGATTAGCAGGGGGCATTCCGTGTCTCATTGTCCCGCTCTTCTCAGAGGACTGGAATTGTTTACACACCGATCTAATTCAGAGCTGCCCTTCCATTGAACCCCCAGGGTGCCCCCTCGCAGGGCAGACCTAGGCACCTGTGCCCGCTTGGCACAGAGCAACAGCTCTAACAGAGACACCTAGACCTCTACAGTAGTAAAGCCTCTTTGACAAAGATGGTTCTTTCTCATTATGTAATACTTTTAGGGGTTCAACGCAACAAAAAGAGTTCTTGCACATCTGACAGCTGCACTGGCTTGTATAATTGAACACATGCTGATATGGATTCTAAAGGCCTGTTCACACCAAGAACGATAAATGTAAAGATAATAATGATAACTATATGAGCATCCACACAAGTAGACAATATCGTATATAAGTTACAGAAATAAATGAATTCACTTTCAAAGAGATATACATTTCAGCCGATGAATGTTAACGGCCAATCAAACTCCATCTGACATTAAAGCATACACTCTGGCCTTCAAGTTCCACTTTCTGGCAGAGTTCAAATGAGAGGGGAGAGGAAATGATGGTGAGAAGAAGGACACATAACAACAGGAACGGTTGCTTGCTAGATTCACCTTGTTTGTATGAGCACCATGGCCTAATATGATGTAACAGGTGTTGGATCCAACAGGTTTCAAAATGTTGCAAGCTATATGTGAATTCACTTCACTCAAGTGAGAACCAGGAGTGCATTGACAAGGCTACAGGTCTCTCTGACTCTTACACATCTCTCTTTCCTGAGTCTTTCTCTACTTCTGTCTGGGAAGATCAAAAAGTTTGGTGTAATGGTTCATTCACACCAGACGCGAAATCATAGTGCGTCAGGCGCGAATGATTTCAATGTTAAGTCTATGCAAAGATGCGTAAAAAAATTCCTGCGGCGCCAATATAGGTGCGAACATGCCTCATTCGCGCATCAAGTTCGCGTGAATTGAGCGTCTGGCGTGTTAAGCGCATTACGCGCGAATGATTTAGTTAGTGCTATTTGTGCATTCACACGTTTGACGCGAATTCGCGCCTGCCGCCCAAGTTGAAAAATCTGAACTTTGGCGTCAATTCGTCCATTCACACCAGACGCGAATAACGCGTCGTTTCACTCTTGACATGCAAATTAACACAAATTGGTCAAGCGTCAAACTAGACGCGGTAGACGCGAATTTGACATGCTAATCGCGTCCGGTGTGAACGCACAGTAAAGCCCCGTCCACACTACTACATTTTCGGTTAAAAAACTGAGACCTTTTGCTACGTTTGCACCTCCCGTCCAGACTAAAATGGAAAAAACAAAGACCTAAAACGGAGAAGTTTAGAAACGCTGCAGCTCCGTTTTGCGTTTTGAATCTCCGGAGGGCGTTTTAGTGAAGACGGAACAAAACGGAGTTTACAAACAATGACACAGAGTCTGACGCTCGGCTCTATGATTGGGTGTCATCAGTCATGACCATAGACTAAAAAAAGATGGACGACATCTTGTCGACGCTGACATCTTGGAACTTGAGTCTGCGCACTTGCCCTTTTCGGGACCAGACATGCGCAGTCGTGAGCAGGAAGTAAAGCCGCGAAATCAAGGCCGCGCCCTCATTCTCGCGGAATCAAACGCAAGCACACGCCCCACACTTTCATTAAGTGGCCTCTGTCTGCTTCGTTCTTCTCCAATAATGTCCGCTGATTGCAGAACCTCGTACTAACCACATAATCAACATTATTAAAAAAAGTCCGCTGGTGCTTCAGTGACTACCTCGCACAGAGAACCTGTCAATCACAGCTGTCAATCACGATGTCAGAGCAACGTTTTTATCATCACATAACTAACTAAAAACAAACTTATTTTAAAAACAAACACTTGAAATTACATCAACATGATAGAAACTACAGTAAATGACAGAAACTATCTTTGGAAAAAGGATATGTGAAGTGTAATTGAATTGTTTAGTTGGTCTCGTGTCACACTGAATAACATGGGGAGGCGGGGGTTATGAGCTATACTAGGACCGGTCACAGGGGGGTGATCGAGACGTTTTGGCATCACTTTTGAGGGCTTGTGCGGCACACTTGGTCATGACGTGTCCTTCCCTGATACGTCAGCCACCGTTTACACTGGCACGCGCATGCCCAGTGTTGGTGAAGGGTCACGAGATCAGCGTTTTCAGTCGTTTTAATGTGGACGGAGATCAATTCTAACACGCAGATAAAACGCTGGTGTGGACAGAGATCGTATTCGTTTTAATTCTCTGTTTTTAAACGAAAACGCAGTAGTGTGGACGGGGCCTAAGTGCTTTTCCATTTCTCTGTAGATTTTAATGGATGACGTGCACCAAGCTGCCATTGTTTCACCCTTACACCATTAAAGCATACCTACAGGAATGTGCTTGGAAAAACAAAACACGCACGCTCCTGATAATGTAGACCAGAGCACAGACACTCATAAAGACATGTTGCACAAATTATCTCAGAGTTTCCCAGTCATAAATATGACTTGAGAGGCCTTTCATATCCGATTTCTGACTAGGAAACTCATATTATGATCATTTAAAGACTAGACCAATACTGTTAAATAATGTTCAAATACTTTGCATCCACTGTGTTCATGTATTTCTAGAGAAGATCCTATGAGAACAGGAATCTGGGTGACGGGCAGTTTGGCAGTGTCTTCAAAATTACACAGTGTTCTGAATGCTTTCGACCAAACCAGAAACAAATGATTCAAACGGCCACCTGTTCATCAATGGCATCAGCAGAGCAAGACCAGAGGAGTGTCACAGTTGAGCTATTTAATAAGAGTCTCTTCACATTTTTTCCCTAGTCCATTTGGCGTCATTGTCTGAGCACATGTGCGGCCTCACAGTAAATGAGATCACACACACACACACGCAATGATTTCCATGTTTTATGGGGACTATCCATTGATGTCATGATTTTTATATAGTACAAACTGTATATTCTATCCCCTACACTAACCCTACCCTTAAACCTACCCATCACAGAAAACATTCTGATTTTTTATATGTTTTTATATTTTCAAAACACTTTATTTAGTATGATTTATAAGCTGTTTTCCTCAGGAAGACCGAAAAAGTATCCCATAAGGTCAGAATTTACTGGTATTACTATCCTTGTGGTGACATTTGATCCCCATGTTGTAGGGAATTCCAAGTACACACACACACACATACGCTTACAAACACAATGCACGTGGGTTCAGATCGTGGTAAATCTACTCTAAGAAACATCTGCAAACTTGGACACACACACACACACACACACACACACACACACACACACACACACACACAGAGTGAATGATTGCAGCAGTTGTTCTGTTCCACCCTGTAACCAATAAATAAGATCTCCAGGCTCAGAGCAGCCAGAAGTGATGACACAAGTAAGCGTGCGTCGCCCATCCATAAAGCCCTCAAAGCTCTGTACCCCAAACCCGTGGCCTGCCGCAGGTGCGCTCCCACTGTGGACAGACACACCCTCTCTGAACTCGGTCCACAGCCGGCTCTCAATCTCTCTGTCAAGGCTTCCACATTAAAGAGGACTTTATCGACTGTGTGGAGCAGATGTGAAGCAGCCTCCTCTCCAGCCTACTGTTCTTTCACAAAAGTCCTGTGATGCTCTTTTGTAGTGCATTATTTGTCGAAATACCCCATTAAACAGTTCAACGGACACTATTTTCTATTGGAGCACGACATTTTGAGTATGCAGTACCATGATGAATAATTAAGACATAAATCAGAATCAAGACAAATGCTTCTCTGTCAATTGGAAAAAGCCTTGTACTAAAACAATTATTAAAATGATTCCAGCTGATACCATTATTGTACTATAAGAACTGTTCCTAATGTTTCTATAAAACATTCACAATGTATTTAAAGCGGGACTTAGTGACAGGTCAATTGTTTGTTTTGATTTGCAGTTCTGCTGAGTGCCACTAGGGGGTGCATATTGTACGCAGCAAATATAACAGTTTTATCAGTAAATCAATAAAACAAGAGATTCAAACAAAAAGATGCACCGATAAAGATTCCAATAGGACTGCATGGATAAACTTTATTTTTAATGACGTTCCAGCTGATGAGAGTAAAACATCGTCCGTCTGTTCGCTTCATTTCACTGAGGATTGTTTTGTAAACAAGACTGGATTTGCAGAGCGATTAAGAGTAAAGAACGGTGCTGTGCCGTCTATACTGGATCCGACAGGAATTGTGCAACACACGGACTCTGGGTCGAACATGTATGGGTCGAATCATTCCGGTCGCCATTTTACAACATTGGACGTTTTCAAAACAATTTCCCCCAAGTGCATCGACGGGTGAGTTGAAACTCATTATAATATGCAAAACTGTTATCCACTCACAGCAGTGGGGGTTTACTTCCAAGTCTTCAATGCGAGACGCCCATAAAAAAACCGAGCGTTTTTGAGCTAGGACTCAAAACTAGGGTACAAAAAAGCCTATTAGTTATTCATTTTGATGTTTTTGAATGCAAAAACCAAGCGAACGTCATAAGTTGACCTCAGACAACAATATAATCAAATTTTAAAAGCCAGTTCATGACCCCTTTAAACATTGTTGGAAGTACAGAAGGCAGCAAATCTATGTATAACATTGTTCTAGTGGTTTTTTACATCTTTTAATCCAGAAATCTTACATACTGTGCCTATAAAGTCCACATGAAATTAAAATCTATACTGTATATATTTTCTAAATGTATGTAATAGATCTCATTGCGAATGATTCATGCATGCTTGTGTTTAATTTGTAAAAAAAAAAAATACTTTGTAATGCTTGTAATCTCCCGTGACGAACTTCTCCAATCATTTAGTTTGCTTTAAACTCGCATCTGCAAGCTAAAGTTCGTCTCCTTCCACTTTTGAGTGCAACGACCACATCTATAAATCCAATCAACAGCTGATACACAGAACCAAGTCCCTAAACTACATTTTTCTTTTTACAGTCAGATGAACATCACAATCATTAAGAAAGAATCTGCTGCTACTTTAGTTTCAGCACGACTGTGAGTGTCTTCCATAGCCTGTATAGTGTCCACGACATCACCTGTTGGTTTCTGAAGAGCATTTTTGAAGCCCAAAGTGGGCGGGACCGCCCATCGCCATCTTGTCTGCGCGTCACTCCCGGATAACCAAAAATGGACAAAAAGGCGGGATTAGCTGAGGCGACATGATGGCTAACAGAAAGCAGACAAATGGCTAGAGGTGACATCAGCGGCAATCCACCAGTCACTCAAGTGGCCATTTTAAATTGATTATTTATTTAAAAACAAATTCACCCCGCTCACAGTTGTCATGAAGGGCAAAATTAGCTATATAGACCAAAACCACTTTTAGTACCAGGCTGTAAACATATTTTTTTCTGCTGTTAAGTTGGGCATTTTAACATGGGGGGTCTATGGGATTGACTCTCCTTTGGAGCTTGTCTCTAGTGGCCAATCGGTGAATTGCAATTTAAGTCACTTCCGTGTTGGGGGACCGGAAGGTTTCCGCTTGGTGTCTTCTCATCTATCTAGCTTGTTTCTTCTGCCTAGGCTAAACTGGAACTTTTTTGTGGGTTGTGCAAACTCCTCGCATTCTTCTAGACAGGGTAAGAAATCTGAATATAAAAAAACTGGTCTGAAACATCATGTTGTTTCTGGATGGTGACCAGAATAAATCGATTGGAATAATCTCCTTAGCTTTCCGTGATGCCTGCAGCTTCTAAAACATCACCTCTTCGCTTATCATCCCTTTATTTCCATCTTCCTCTATCTCTCTTCTTCCACATATGAATGGCAGTCATTAGCAGCAGGGCTGGGCGCAGTTAAACCCAAGCGGGCACATTTATGACTTCCTCTGGGAGGAAACAAGTGGCTAACGGCATGGTCGTCCTACCTGCGTAAAATAAACATTACTGAGAGAGAGAGAGCATTTATGTGAGCAGCTATCGAAACTCAATCCACAGGCATCTGAACAGCTGCCCGTTTCCACTGCTTTTCCTTTTCATCCCAATTCACGCAAACACAAACAATCCCATTAGCACTTACTTGCATTACTACTGCAGTCTCACACACGTGCACAGCATACGCTTGTTTTGTACGAGAGGTAATGATCGAGACCTTGCTAAACCTGTTGCCCACCTGGAGCCCTGCAGATTGAGTGCATGTGCTCCACACTTATAACATTTATTCCTTTCATACCTAAAGCGCACAGTAAAAGTCCTGTGTCGTTCTGTGGAAGTAATAGTTGCGGATACGGTTTTATTATTCTGTCACTGTAAATGTCAGCAATAGTCACAATAAAATGATATGTCTATACTGTTTAGACCAGGGGTTAGAGATTGCTCTATACAGTATGTAAATATATCCGTGCAGTGCAGGACTGCTTCAACGCGAAAAAGCAGAAAAGAAACATGGATGAATGAGAAGAGTAACAGATAATCGCAGCCGTGTTGATACAAACAGCAGGACTATGATTGTGAAATTGCTTTTATACAACAATTCAATGCCCTCGATTTCCTCGTTTTATTCTGTAGAAAGCATGGAACTACCAAAGACACTTATTAATATATATTATGGGCCAACGCATTCTCATCCTACGGCGTCATATAGTGACACTTTTGAAATTTCGTCTAAATCCAACGCACATGGCACCCTTTAGCGTCAATATAACACGCACAGAGTTTTGTTCGGTTATGGCAGGTTTAGATCTGGGGTAGGTTTACGGTTACACCACTAGGAGGCGCCTTTTGGCCCATATATATCTGCGTCTCATATTGACGCTAAAGGGTGCCATGTGCGTTGGATATAGACGAAATGTCAAAAGCGTCAGTATATGACGCCTTGGGATGAGATCTTATCTTGCACCCAGCGCAATTGAATTTGTGTACCGACGCATGTATTATTCCTATTTTGCACCCGACACACAGCGGACGTCGGTGAATTAGGGAATGAACTTGCACTCCCGGTGCGGTTCAGCGAAAAGAGGAGGCGCGTTCTGGTGCAAACGTTCCCTGGTGCCATTTTGCAGTTTCAGAAAACAATTCCGCCTCATATGCAAGACCGGTCGAAGCGGAAGCGATCTGCGGCATAATAGCTTTCGTAACGTTAATAAATCTTTAATACTTTACCGGTCTTCCTTGAATATGATTTCTGCCTGAGTCGCGTCGTATTCTCCACCGGCTGTAGAGGTGAAGACAACAACTCCCATGATTTCATCAAGGCTTCATTAAGC
Source organism: Pimephales promelas (assembly GCF_988280905.1). Lineage (NCBI taxonomy): Eukaryota > Metazoa > Chordata > Actinopteri > Cypriniformes > Leuciscidae > Pimephales > Pimephales promelas. Next base: position 10,772,486 of record NC_142788.1, read on the forward strand.
TACGCCCTTTGTTTTGATGACCTCTAGTTGCGAAAAATTACATAGTGTGCCTTTAATATTAAATAATGCAATGGATTTGTAAGTGCTCTCTAATCGAGGTACTTTGTGTAATGCACATAAAACGCTTTTAACTGTGGTTTTCGTGATCTAAATGCATGATACTGGATGACCAATGGTTAATTTGAATTAAACAGTCCGAATATTTCAGTTTTACCAGATAAAAATGAGGTTATTTATTTTTATTTATTTTTTATAGATGTTACTGTTTTTGTTTTTATAACTACATCCTAACTCAAGCTAATACAACTGTCAACTCACTGTCAAATGTGCATTTCTAAGAGACAAAATGTGTACTATTAATACTGCAAACTGTGCTGAAGATACCCATCATGAAATTCAAGCAACACAGGCAACCTGTATCATGACTCGAAAACCTTTATAAATTCCTTTTTTCTATTAAGATGTTTATTTTGTTAAAGAAAAATGACTGGAAATGTGTAAAAAAAAAAATCACAAATGTTTTGAATGTTCTACCTCTGTCTGAGAAATGTTCACCTGTTTGGCAAGTGTTTGTCATGTTCTGAGTGGTTTAAAACCACAATTAATGGTCTGGTTTCTACAACTTTCACTTATGAAGCAAGATTCTGCCTTTAAACTTTAAAGAAATACAAATTTGACATTTATCATGACAATTATCGATATCGAATATTTTTTGGCCATTTCATCCAACCCTACTTGAATCACTTTACAATAAGGTTTCATTTGCTCACATCAGTTAGTTAGCTTACCAAACAAGTTAACTTGATCAAGCGATGTGACATGAACTATGAAAATAAACTAGGGCTGTGCAAAAATTAATTGCGATTAATCGCATCCAAAATAAAAGTCTGTGTTTACTTAATATATTTGTGTGTGCTGTATATAATTATTTTGTATATATAAATACACACACATGCATGTATATATTTAAGAAAATGTGCTCATACATAAATCATATACATTCATATATATATATATATATATATATATATATACACATTCATATATAAAATATTTATATTTATATAATATAGATTATGTATTTTTATATATATATATATATATATATATATATATATATATATATATATATACAGAATTTAGGCACAAATAATTCTTAAATATATACATGCATGTATAAGTATTTATATATACAAAATAATTATATACAGCACACACAAATATATTATGTAAACACAGACTTTTATTTTGGATGTGATTAATCACAATTAATTTTTGCACAGCCCTAAAATAAACATGAAAAATACTTCTAAAGCATTTATTTATATAATGCAATGACTTTTTTTTTAAGTGAACTAAAGAGAATATCTGAGTAACAGAAAAAAACAGTTATATGTTACAAATGTATTTTCCTGTGATGTGCTGCACTTAATTACTATAAAAATCATGCGCTCCTTCCTCCACTGAACCACATCAATAAAGCCAGACCAAAACCCATTCATCCCACATGTGTGTGTGTGTGTGTGTGTGTGTGTGTGTGGTTTAGTTAAAAGACACACAAAGATGCCAATATCCGAAACCGTTGTCCTTGTGGGGACATTTTTTGGTCCCCATGAGGGAAAACAGCTTATAAATCATACTAAGTGATTTTTTTTTTTTGAAAATGTAAAAAATGCGGAAGCTTTGCTGTGATGAGGTTTAGGGAATAGAATATACAGTTTGTATAGTACAAAAAGCATTATGTTTATGGATAGATCACATTAAACATAAACCCCAACATGTGTGTGTGTGTGTGTGTATGCACATGTGCGCGCAAAGCCATTATGAGATGAATGTAACCTCTAATTGGAAACACACCGTCCAACATAGACAAATGAAAACACACATTATTTATCCCTCATGTCTTTCTAATTCTCTTTGTCTCTTGCTCATATACACATACTACATTCCCCTCGTTGTTATTATTAAATTACTGTCGCTACATTGTTTTTGCTCTATAAAGTATGAGGTACATTTCCTGTCTGCATTTTTCTGTGCCGTAATAAGCTGTTCTGAAGGGGACATGATCAAACTGCTCAATTTGGCAGCCGGTCTCGGTCTCTCACATGTGTTGGCCACAGGAAAGAAGCACTGGAGCTGTTGAGCATCTCACCAAGCACTTCCTCCACACACACGCACACCCTGCTTAGTTGTGGGATTACGAGCATTTAAACTGAGAGCAGCTGTTGTTACACACACACACACAGAAGAACTGCAGAGATGATGTCAACTCTTCATCACTTACAACCTACACTAAACAGCTCACCAACATCCTCCTGACCGCCCGACAACACCCAGTGTTTCAAATCCACCTCGCAACAAGCATTCTGGGGCTTTCAGGTCTGTGCTCTGCCCATATTCACAATACAACATTTACTGTATTCTTGACAAAATTGATGCATCCTTGGTGAAAATGTGTAATTAATTTCCAGCATTTGATCCACTTAAAAGTGGGGTGAGCAATATTTCAAAATACTTTTGGACATTGTTGATATTTGAAATCAACCCAAACAAACCCACCCCTCTTTTCATTGCTCCGCCTCCAAAACTCACACTCCAATCCTAACCGCCCCGTTCCGAGTCGGTCTCGAACCCCAATACCTGTGCGTGTTGAGTACGCTAACAATGACGCTAAACATTAGCCTGGCATGCCAGACCTACATCAAGACGTTGTGAACTCATCATTGACAGGGCTCAATACGACGGGCCGGGATAAACGGTTGTCTTTCAAATTCAAAATCAAATTCAAATCCGCCATTGTGCAGTATTCTAACATGTGGCGTCACAGGGTTGGTTGGCTTCAGTTTAGCAGGTTCTGGGCAGTGAATATCCCGACATCAAACTGTTTATACCACAGTGTTTTGACCGCGAACGTCTAATGTTAGGTACAGTCATTTATTACTAGCTAACAGCTGTAAGCATGAACTAGCTAATGCTAACTTAATGTTTAGCTAACTAGTGAAGTTTATTAGTACCAGACAAAAAAACGACGACTTATGTTATATGTTGACAAACTGCACATAGAAACAGAGACAGAAATTTCGTTTTCTCACACAAACCGCTCGTTTCGTGTCTTAGGCCATCAATGTGTACTTACATTTATGAGTCATTCAATCATGTTTAATTTGGACTTCTCTGTGTATGCTCTTCTTTGAGGTGAACTGAGGGAGGACCCCCTAAACCTGCATTATATGATTGATAGACAACAACAGTTTGATCGAAAAACATCAAAATTGAAAATACTGCGGAAACAAAGACACCTATATCTTGGATGCCCTTGAGGTAAGATAAAACATATCAGAAATTAAAACTATCCCTTTAAGTCATTCACTACCCTCCTCATCATTCATTTTTTAAAGTTACACATCAACCTTCTTAGTTATCTTCTTAGACACTAGAGTTGTGTGGGTAAATTAAAGGAGTAGTTCACTTTAAAAAAAAAAAATTATGAACGATTTTGTTCAAACGATTTTGATGAACGAGTTCGAACAGGAGAGTGACGGACGCGCATCACAGAAAAGAGCAAGGCGAGCATTTGTGCTTGTAAAACTTTTTTATTATTATTTATTTATTAAATGAGCGATCGTTTCACTAGATCCTTATTCATTGCCTGGTGTCGTTTAAAGCCCTTTGAAGCTGCACTGAAACACTCATTTGGACCTTGAGCCGTTTGGTTCCCATTGAAGTCCATTATATGGAGAAAATCCTGGAATGTTTTCGTCAAAAACCTCAATTTCTTTTCGACTGAAGAAAGAAAGACATGGACATCTTGGATGACATGGGGGTGAGTAAATTATCAAAAAAAGTTTGATATGATTTGACGTCACAATCTCGTTGCATTGGGGTCTATGAATCTGCGTGAAATTGAATAGACCCAAAACTAAGGGATCAAGGGTCTGTCCAAATAAACCTCAGTTGCCCACTTGACGAAGTTCAATGCGCTTCAAAATGGTGGTAAGGATTTCCCCCAAGGAGAAGTGCTTAGGGAAGTTTGCGTGTATGATTTAAACCCAGCCCTGGTTAATTTGTAGCAAAGCATTGAGGGATCACGGGGAGTAGGTGGGGCAAAAAAAGGGCCTTGTCAAAGTGTGACAGGTTTCAGTAGGTTGACACCTCTGAGGCAGGATGAGGGAGAGGCCGCGGTGACACAACAGATTAAAGCACATGCCCGTCAGCCGCCTTCACACCCGCCGTACCGACCTGTGTTCCTCCTCTTCTCAGCAGGACACCTGAAAATTCCTTCTTCATCCCTCACTATTTCTTTCTTTCTTTCTTTCTCAGCTTCTCTCCATTCTGTCCTTGACACTAATGTTACATTCCTCTTCTCTTGTTTGTCCCTCTTGCAAAGCTTTGACTCTCCTGCTGAATTAAACTGAAAGATATAACCTTTTTTGATGTGTTAACTAACATAGCACATTTTATATGATTCCACTTTATTTTACAGTGTCCATGTTACACATTACATACACTTACAGTAGTAAAAACAGTATAATAATGCATAATTGCATGCAACTAACAGTAAAACCCTATAGTAAGTTAATTAATATTAATTAACATGGTGTTAATAAATATTACTCAGTACTTAAAGGCCCCCTGTAATCAAAATATAAGAATCGAGTTTTAAGATAGAATTTAAGATTAGACTGCAGATTTAAACTTTTAAGTATGAATATGTAAGCCACAGGGTTCTGCATTGGCCGTGAGACACACGCAGTTCAACCAGCTCACACGCTCACACGCCACACCATGTATTTCTCACGCTGTAACCAACAACATCGCGCGAACACACGTCGTGATGGAGAAGAGAAGAAAGCTCTCGTACATTATTATTGATGCAGTCAAAAACTCTACAACTACTTTGCAACCAGGCCAGAAGCTATGGAAGCTTGTTTCCGCCACTGAAAATAAAAATAAAATAAATAATTCGAACTTTTTTTCTCACAATTGTGAGTTTATTTCTCGCAATTCTGACTTTATTTCTCAGAATTGCAGGATAAAAAGTCAGAATTGCGTGTTATAAAGTCGCAATCGCGTGTTATAAAGTCAGAATTGCGAGATATAAAGTCAGAATTGTGAGATATAAAGTCAGAATTGCGAGATATAAAGTCAGAATTACGAGATATAAAGTCAGAATTGTGAGATAAAAAGTCAGAATTACGAGATATAAAGTCAGAATTGTGAGATATAAAGTCAGAATTGTGAGATATAAAGTCAGAATTACGAGATATAAAGTCAGAATTGTGAGATAAAAAGTCAGAATTGTGAGATATAAAGTCAGAATTGAGTGATATAAAGTCAGAATTGTGAGTTATAAAGTCAGAATTGAGTGATATAAAGTCAGAATTGTGAGATATAAAGTCAGAATTGTGAGATATAAAGTCAGAATTGAGTGATATAAAGTCAGAATTGTGAGTTATAAAGTCAGAATTGAGTGATATAAAGTCAGAATTGTGAGATATAAAGTCAGAATTGTGAGATATAAAGTCAGAATTGCAAGATATAAAGTCAGAATTGCGAGATATAAAGTCAGAATTGGGTGATAAAAAGTCGCAATTCTGAGAAAAAAAGACAGAAGTGCGACTTCTAATCTCACAATTCTAAAATTTTTTTCACAATTGCGAGTTTACATCTCGCAATTCTGACTTTATAACACATAATTGCGAGTTTATATGTCGAAATTCTGACATCTTTTCTCAGAATTGTGAGATATAAACTCGAAATTGCGAGTTATCCAGCCAATTCTAAGGGGGAAAAATCGTAACTTTAAATCTCGCAATTCTGACTTTATAACACCCAATTCTGACTTTATATCACGCATTTCTGACTTTATATCTCGCAATTCTGACTTTATATCTCGCAATTCTGACTTTATATCATGCAATTGCAACTTTATATCTCGCAATTCTGACTTTATATCACGAAATTCTGATATTATATCTCGCATCACTGACTTTATATCTCGCAATTCTGACTTTATATAACGCATTTCTGACTTTATATCTCAGAAGTAAACTCGCAATTGTGAGAAAAAAAGTCAGAATTGTGAGATAAAAAGTCGCAATTACCTTTTATATTTTTCATTCTATGGCGGAAAAAAGCTTCCATAAGAAGCTTAGGCTCAGTATGGCTTGCTTACATACCTGAAACTATAAGGGAAATGTTAGTGGGTATGGGAAGGAATGAAGATATATTTCTACATTTTATTTTATTTAGATGACAGAAATTCTGACTTTATTAAGATGACACCTTCATAATCATGACATGACATATTTTATGAATATGAAGGAAGTTTTATGCATGTTTGTGACAACTGTCATTATTTTGCTCAATAATGACATTTTTAATGCAAATGTGACATTGTTTGAGATGTCTTCGTTATGACATCTTGACATAAACCAGTACATCATAACCTGCCAGTGTCTTTGTCATGACAACTTGACATTAGACAACACAAACAGTCATAAACATGACATAGCAGATTAATTATCAAACTTAAGAAAGCACCTAGCTTCATTGGTTAACATTACATTAAACTGTCAGGTGGTTGGTTTTGACATTGGCTCTCATGAAACCATTATAACATTTTAATGACAAATTCAATTAGTATGACAGCCAATGTCAAAGCCAACCACATGACAGTTTAACTTCATTTTATGTCGAGTTGTCAAGACATCTCAAACATTGTCATTCAAAATGTCATTATTGAGCGAAAGACACTTAATGACAGTTCTCATAAACATGCATAAAACCTACTTCATATTCAAGACAAATGTCATGTCATGGTTATGAAGGTGTCATGTCAGTCTTATGCACACCCCTTCAAGTAAAGTGTTACCAAAGAGGAATATGGGAAATTACGTCTTGGCCACAGCTACTGAAATCACTCCAGTCAAACACCTTGCAGATATTTCAAGCTCTGAATGAATGAATAATTACATGCTATTAAACAGCAGGTGTTTTTCTAAAAAACAATCCATCACCCAGAAACCACCCATATGCATCTTTCTCATCTTGTGTTTTAATATGCATACAATCAATAACGTATGCTAACACAGAAACGGAAAATAAACAATGACCCGCATTAGCAAAGGCCCCATCACACACATCACAGTGTGTTTGGATTGTACTGTTGCACCACTGTTTATTTAGTTTAATTAGATCCAGAAACTCTTCGTGAATTAATGAAAGAATCCTGTTTAGCTCCAAGCTGCCTGCTACACCATTACACCATTTCCTTAATAAACTGATGTAACATTTGCCGTATTCAGACTAATTTGACACACATTTCAGGTTCTCATAAACGATGCCTCGCAGTTGTTGCTCGGCGGTACAGTAATGGGCTTTTGTTTGGCTCATAGCATGTGCTAACATCCTGTGATGCATTATGGGGTTCTGTGTACAAGATGATCCTGTTTATACACACATGCAGGAATACACGCAAATATACGGACGTTCTGTCACAACATGCCACTCTGGAACAAATTATCTTTTTTCTAGTAGATTCTTGTGTTTTTTGAGGTGAAATGTAGCTATATCTCTTTGTAGGAGCCTTTGGTTTTTAAAAGCTTTATACTTGCAAAGGAAGTGTGGATCTCAGGGTTTGGTTTGGCATCAGTTCAAGGACAAAACAAAGCTACTAATACATGCTTTATCTCTGGCTCTTTGCCTCTCAGCTGTGAAGAGTTAATTAGTATGAGTGTGTGTGTGTGTGTGTGTGGTATAAAAAAACATTACGTCTATGGAGTCCCAACAAAGATGGCGAACCAGACTCATGCAGACTCATGTGTGTGTGTGTGTGTGTTTGAGTGTGTGCATGCGTATGCATGTGGGTGTGCGTTCGTCTACATCTGTGTTTATTTTTTTAAATGCCTGTGATCGGTTATTGGGTCACTCCAGTGTTGAGAGTCTTCAAGAGCCCCTTTTACACTTTTTCCAATATTACCTTTCAAGTAGTGTGTACTGTGGCTGTAAAAAGTTTTAAAGATCAAAAAAAGAATTGATTCTGAACTGCCGATACAAGTCGTCAGCAACTCCAGTCTCACTTCCATATGTTACGTAACAATGGTTGCGTTTACATGGACCCTTATAATCAGATTCAGACTTATAATCAGACGGCTCAATCGGACTAAAAAACCTTCAAGTAAACACCTAAATCGATCCGATTGAGATCGATCCGACTGGAATTTCGATCGGATTGAAAGAATCCGATCGAAATTCACTTATCAAGTGATAAGTTCACTTATCAAGTGAAACGATCACTCATTTAAATTTTTTTTTAAAAGTTTAGGTTTTATAAGCACAAATGGTCGCCTTGCTCTGTTCTGTGATGCACGTTTGTGACTCTACTGTTCGAACTCGTTCATCAAAATGAACGAATCTTTTTCCAAGTCAATTTGTTCGTTTAGTTCGTTGAATGAACCAAATGACTCAGAAAAAGATTTGTTCATTTTGATGAACGAGTTCGAACAGGAGAGTCACGAACGCGCATCACAGAACAGAACAAGACGAACATTTGAGCTCATAAAACTTAAACTTTGTTATTATTTATTTATTAAATGAGTGATCGTTTCGCTTGATAAGAACCTTATTCATCGTCTGGAATCGTTTAAAGCCCTTTGAACAGTTTGCAGTTTGTACTGAAAGTGTCTTTTGGACCTTGAACCGTTTGGTTCCCAAACGTCCATTATATGGAGAAAAATCCTGGAATGTTTTCATCAAAAACCTTAATTTTTTTTCGACTGAAGAAAGAAAGACATGACATGTTGGATGACATGGGGGTGAGTAAATTATCAGCAAAAGTTTTTGGAAAACTGAACTACTCCTTTAAGGAGAAAACAACTTATGAATTAGCACATGGTTTGTCTTAAAGCATGTTAAAAACACCACATGGACACATATAAACAACTTTAAAAGCTGGATTTTCTCCACAGGGAGACTTTATCTTTGCCCAGACAGGATGGTAAGTAACTAATAACATAGATTTTTTGGGTGAACTATTCCCTTACAGAGACTTTAAAACAACTGGAAATTGACATCAATGCACTGATATTCCTCTCATTTGTTCTTCACATTCTTCTCTTGTAGTTTTTGCATTGTGTTGAATGGACTAAAGAAAACAGCTGAGGAATCTTTTGTTGCACTTTGTGTGATATTTCCCTGCACAGCAAGATCTGTGGCCTGCTTCTCTGTAACAATGTTACACAATGTTGATGCTCTGGATCTGTGTGCAGACGGGACAGGCGAAGAATTGCACTCGCACCAAGAACAAATGAGCAGGTTAAGCTTTTTCCTCTCACAAAGAGAAAAGGATAGAGAAACACAAAGAAAAATAAAAGATTAAACCGAATGCAAACATGAAGACATTAAAGGTGCACTATGTAACTTTTGACCCTCTAGCGGTTAAAAAAACAAACAAGCATTCATTTTGTGGAAGAACATGGTTTTGGTTGTGCTTTGGCTTTGTGTGTTTGTGCAGATCAATATGCTAGTTTATCTGTTCAATTAAATACCTACTCGCCTTACACCATCTCGATGTCGCTTTTACAACATTTCTGAAAAGCCAAACCAATATTGATTCTTGTTTTATTACGAGCTCTGTCTCATTCTCTTTTTGCCAGCAGTCTCTCCTCTGTTCGGTGTTTGTTTAAAACGGCTGATTCCCTAGAGGTTGGCACACACCAGACACCCGTCAAAAGTAGCCAGAGCATTTTTCTCTCTATTTACAGACGAGACAAGCACTGGCGAGTGATGCATGTTCGCAATTTCCCACAAAAAGCATCTCAACAGGTCTCAAATGTAAACACGTATACCATATTCACCATAGTGAATCAGGGTAAGACCAAAACAACTTATTGGAAGAAAGACTGAGGGTGTATTGACTCATTATTTAAATTAAGTTCATTTTGAACAACAACAAAAAAGCCACATGGTGCACATTTAAATAGAGAAAGCAGCAGTCGGGATCTCAAAGCGCTAGAAAAGTAACATTCAGTTACACAAGACAACATGTCAAGGCAAGAGTCCTAATCAAACTCAACAAGAGGAAACAAATTCTGTCAAAATCTTCGCTTTTATTTGGTGCCAAGGCAGGCCGATGGCTCTCAGTCTCGTTTGTTATAACTTCCAAGACTTGTCCATCTGCACCAGTCACATCAACAACCAGCAAACACAAGTCCTTCACAGAGGGAACTGACATGTCTAGACCTACAGTTAAGTACGCTTGGAAAAGAGTGTTGGAAAAGAAGTGCTGCAATAGTATGTGTGTGTGTGTGTGTGTGTGGACCTTGAGCAGATAAAGTTCCCCGTACAGCTGCTTTGGCCGGCAGATGCACAGAAACATCTGTATTAACCTCTGGCAGTGTCCCAAGGGCAGCCCGCTGAGAGCAGGAATGCTAGGAAGGCCCTTCCACAGAGACAGAGACAGAGAAAGAACAGAAAGATATGGAAAATGGGCATAAAAAATGAAAGGAATAAGACAGCTGCTGAAAGGAAGGCCCTTTGCTTAGGAACTCTGCATAATGTTTTAGCAAAAACAGCTAACCCGTAACTGACCGTCTCACAATTGCACTGAACATTTATTAGTGAAATTACATCACATATAAATCGTCCCACATTTTAGTGTCAGTGGTTTGTCCTGCTTCAGAGTCGTCATGTCATAACCATAATTATGAGATGGCAACCCGTGACGTACTATCCGGAGCTGTTCACGTCCTCGGACTCGGACTAATGCATTTTTATGTCAACACTATCAACGCTGAAATTAATTTGCAGAAAACTAAAATACTTTAATATCATAATGAACGTTGCATGACGTGAGTTTATATACAGTAAGATGCAACTTTGAACTTTTAAAATAAATCTGTAATATTGAATTACACACAAATGATAATCAAGTACTTTACATGTGCTATAGTATTTTAGTCAACATCAAAATAATTGTACTTCTTCAAAATATGGCAAGATATTATTAAAACCTGATGATTTAAAGTGGCCATTTTTCAAATGTTATCTTTATCACCAATCAGAGCAGAGTAGACCAATCACAACAGACTGGACCATCTGAACAATCAGAGCAGAGTAGACCAATCACAACAGACTGGATCATCTGACCAATCAGAGCAGAGGAGACCAATCACAAAAGACTGGATCATCTGACCAATCAGAGCAGAGTAGACCAATCACAACAGACTGGGCCATCTGACCAATCAGAGCAAAGTAGGCCAATCACAACAGACTGGACCATCTGACCAATCAGAGCAGAGAAGACCAATCACAACAGACTGGGCCGTCTGACCAATCAGAGCAGAGTAGACCAATCACAACAGACTCGGTCATCTGACCAATCAGAACAGAGTAGACCAATTACTACAGACTGGCCAATCAGAGTAGAGTTGACCAATCACAACAGACTGGGCCATCGGACCAATCAGAGCAGAGTTGACCAATCACAACAGACTGGGCCATCGGACCAATCAGAGCAGAGTTGACCAATCACAACAGACTGGGCCATCGGACCAATCAGAGCAGAGTTGACCAATCACAACAGATTGGGCCATCGGACCAATCAGAGCAGAGTTGACCAATCACAACAGACTGGGCCATCGGACCAATCAGAGCAGAGTTGACCAATCACAACAGACTGGGCCATCGGACCAATCAGAGCAGAGTTGATAAATCACAACAGACTGGGCCATCTGACCAATCAGAGCAGAGTTGACCAATCACAACAGACTGGGCCATCGGACCAATCAGAGCAGAGTTGACCAATCACAACAGACTGGGCCATCGGACCAATCAGAGCAGAGTTGATAAATCACAACAGATTGGGCCATCTGACCAATCAGAGCAGAGTTGACCAATCACAACAGACTGGGCCATCGGACCAATCAGAGCAGAGTTGACCAATCACAACAGACTGGGCCATCGGACCAATCAGAGCAGAGTAGACCAATCACAACAGACTGGGCCATCGGACCAATCAGAGCAGAGTTGACCAATCACAACAGACTGGGCCATCGGACCAATCAGAGCAGAGTTGATAAATCACAACAGACTGGGCCAAGATCAACTGAAAATTAAACTTTGGTTATCATTCACTCACCCTCATGATGTTCCAAACCTGCATGACTTTCTTTTATTTATGGGGCACAAAAAGAAACCTTAATGAGAATGACCCATTGAACTCCAAAAAGGACAAAAAAGTATTCAATCTTCTGAAGCTCAACAGTTTGAATCAACTATACTGAACGAAAAGAGCAACTTTTCTGCAACACATCTCCTTTTGTGGCCCATGTAAGAAAGTCAAATGGGTTTAAAACAACATGAGGATGAGTAAATAATGACGGCTGCAGACTACTGCAACATGCACAAACAAATGCTGTCATATGTTTATTTAAAAACAACTGTCATTAAAGTGAGATTCAGACTTCGTGCCTGCCATCAGCTCATGTTCACTAAAGAACTAAGGATCCTTTTGTACTGAAATCCTAGAATCCCCCTGAATATTTTCCGTGACAGAAATCGTTAATAGTCCCGGGAAAATGATAAATACAAGTTTATTCTTCCAAGACGCAAGCATGCCACATAAAACACAGCAAAACAATGGTATGATGTGTCCACTTGTGAATGTGCATTGAGTAATATGCCTTTTAATGACACATTAACAGATTAGCCCATCACGTCATGCTTCCCCAACAAGGCTTCTGATAATCGTCACTATAAAACATTACAAGCGTGAGCCAGCGAGTGTCTCCGGAGATCTGTGTGCATGTGTGTGTGAGGCAGAAAGCAACTTCCATGAGTATTAACCATTGTTGTATCGAGACTTCAGAGAGTTAGTGCGCTAACGAGAGGCTCACTGACGCAAATACACAGATCTGCATTCACCAAAACTCAGGCGATACTCCCACAAGGTTAAAGGGACAGTTCACTCAAAAAAAGGAAGATTGTCATATAGAATGTCCAGGCAGCCAAAAATACATGCAATTAATTTATACAATGTCTTGAAGAGGCCTAAACAGCTTCTGTGATGATCATGTGATTTCTGAGGAATAACGTTAAAAATGTCAGATACAACAGTTCTGATATCAAAACGAGGGGAAAAAAGCTAATTTAAAGAAGAAAACAAAACCTTATCAAGTGTCATTATTATTATTGTTAAAGTCCCCCTGCAGTCAATCATTTTATCCCTTAAAACTCATCTCTGATCATCAAAATTAAATATGCAAACGTTTTCCTTGAAAGTTTTCATTAAAAATTACACCAGTGTTGCCAGATTGGAAATATCCAAGACGCTCAAAATGATTGTATTTGGAAGAAAATTATCGTACACGAGCCAAACGGTTGAGATGGGCCAGATTGTTGACAAAATTGACCCACTAAGCCACACCCGAAAACCGCCACTGGCCAATCGTGTCTTAGCATTTGTAACTAGGCGTGGGAGGTCTGGCAAGCTTTTGAGCGAGGGAAACATGCCGAAGCATTGTGCGTATGGATTGTGCAAATCTGATACCCGGTATCCTAAAAGTTTGGATGGGCAGGTGGGAGTAGGTCCAAATGAGACTTTAAACGACACCAGACGATGAATAAGGGTCTTATTTAGCGAAACGATCGGTCATTTAAAAAATAAATTTATAAGCTCAAAAGCTCGTCTTGCTCTGTTCTGTGATGAGCGTTCGTGACTCTGCTGTTCGAATTTGTTCATCAAAATGAACAAATCTTTTTTCGAGTCATTTTAAATGAGCGATCGTTTGCTAGATAAGACCCTTATTCATCGTCTGGTGTCGTTTAAAGCCCCTTTAAGCTGCAAGGAAACTGTCTTTTGGACCTTGAACCGTTGGGTTCCCAATGAAGTCCATTATATGGAAAAAATCCTGGAATGTTTTCATCAAAAACTTTAATTTCTTTTCGACTGAAGAATGGACATCTTGGATGACACGGTGACAGGGGTGAGTATTATCAGCAAGTTTTTTGTTTTTTTTAAAGTGAACTACTCTTTTGAAAGCTTGATTTTCACCACAGGGGGACTTTAAGATCTTATAACTCAAATGTTTTCAAGGTGTAAGGAAAATATGATATTACCCTTTACATGATGGTAACACAACATGACATGTTGCTTGTCTTTAAAAATGGTATTTGAAAAAAATAGTAACCTGTACCTTTTGGTGTTTCGTGACATGAGGGTGAATCAGTGCCGGTGAATCAGCAGAGTTTCTTAATCACCTTTATCTCTAAACATCTGCTAAGAATTAATGGTAAAACACACATTCATTCACCTTTATTCTCTATGTTTCGAAGTGATGCGAGAAGCTATGTTTTATTTGACGAATCTTCCCGAGACAGTGATGTAAATGTGACCTATTAAAAGAAGAGGAATCTATTAGAGGCTTAACAGCAAGCAACCCCCCGCACAAGTGTGGTATTAAGCCTTCCTTCCTTCCTCTCACTCATCCATCCATCCATCAATCTATCTGAGATTCCACTTGCACGCTAGCCAGAGGACTGCACGAGAGCCAGCGATGACTAACGCTTCTAAATAACGCATTAGCGAGATTGAGAGACGGAAAACAGACCCATAAAAAAACTGATGGGGTAATGACGTCTCTTTCTCGTGGCAGGTAGCAGACGGGCCATTTCCTCAGCCGGCGGGACTCTCAGCACGGGGTATGGAAAGTGTCGGGGTGTGGTTGAGCTAATGGCGGGGGTCAGGTCAGGTCAAACTCATTTCACCCCTCTCCATCTTACTCTCAGACTGCTGGAAGTTGATTTCGACTAAACTGTTGAAAGGCACCCGGCTTTGGAGACACTGTTGGCCAAAGCTAAATTCTTGGTTTGGTCCAAAACATAGATGCACATCCGAAATTAGGAATGTTTCTAAAGGTAGGCAACCCATTGTGATTGCCTTATAAGACACTGCTACATTATTATGGCTAAGGTCTGATTCTCATCATTCATTAATTGTGTTTTGACGAAATATAACCTGGCTGTTGGATGCTTGAATCTGATTGGTTGACGAACGCTCTAAGGTGTGAAATTATTTTCAGGGAAACGCACCACTAAAGTATCACTTCGCCAAATGATTTCAGTTATAGACCACTTTTCAGTTGGTAAACAGGGTGATATTTTTATATGGGCGGAGCTTAGGTGGAGGCAGAACGATCCCTCTGGCCGCTTCACTAATGCTAGTTAGCAAGTATTGTTAGCTTATTTTTTAGCAATGACTGGAGAAAATAAAATTTTACCTTAATGTGAAAGGTCACTCACTGTCCAGGACCGCGACTGTTATTTCCAAAAGTTATCTTTAAAGGACGGAACCAGATTGGCCGACCCATAGCCGTCTACACACTCACTCAATGCATGGACAATCTGACAGGATTAACGTACGTTACCTCGGTTAAGTGGCCTGACTTCTACACCTACCTTATAGAGAAACCGATCGTAAAGAAAAACGGAGGGCATATAAATCTTTAGATGCCTATATGGTCCTGTAAAAGACTTGTGTGTATGATTCTTTCGAGCCAGAGCCGAGACGACGACAATGTATAGAGTGACATTACGGTGCGATTTTAATGATGTGAATATTTTCTAGTAATAAAAATTCCAGATACAGCATATTCATTTTTCATCAATTCTTGCACCAGAAACACAACAAGATTACATTTAATAATAGTAACAATAATTTTAGCTCCTTATTATGTAGCCGAATCTGTGCTGGTTTGTATTGGCCGCCTCCAGTTTTCACTTTGTTTTGCCTCCAGCAAGCGTCGTGACGTAACTGTGATGTCGGCGCAAAAGGGGTCTATTTCAAAGGTCATTACCAGCCAGAATCAAGGTTCTGGCTGTGGACATGCCTGTGTGTGTCCTGACGCTCCAGGATTGGGACACCTCATCTAAAAATTAGGGCTGTCAGTTAAAGGCATTATTAACGGCGTCAATTTAAAGCAAGCCGATCCACTTTTCCATGTTGATAAGAGCATTAAAATGAGAAAAAATAATGGGACAAAAAGAAATCAAGAGACATTTAGAATAGATAAAAATGTGCGATTAATTGCGATTAATCGCAAGTTAACTATGACATTAATGTGATTAATTGCAATTAATTAAATATGTTTGACAGCACTACTAAAAATGTAACTTCGACTTTAAAAGAATGAACTAAAGTGGTCTGACTCAATTAAATACCACGTTGATATCCATTGAATATATGAATATGTCAACCTTGGTGAAAAAAAAAGTGTACTTAATTGTACGAAATGTACACTGTACAAATGTACAATGTAAAAATCTGTACTAGCAGATAATATTCTGTAATATTACTGAAATAAAAGGATCCTTAAGTGTACACTTTCACGGCACACCTAAGTACACTTTTTAAAAGTGCACTTTGTAATAATTTTAAAAATAAACAAATTTTAAACTAAATTTTAAATCATTGTGTTTTACTAGGCTTATCTTTTGTCGTGCTTATTTTATAACAAATGTTACATTTGCATTTCATATATTTTTTATATATATTTTTAATGTACTAAATTGCAACTTTATTTGTGAATAAAATTATATATAAAATACATAACATAGCTACAAGTTCCAATAAAAATGTTAACATTAAAGTATATTTTAGTTTAACAAATGCTTGTCAGTATTTTGGCACTACACTTTAATTGTAATTCAATAGAAAATATTTCAATTACAATTATAGGTACTTAAGTCCTACTTTATTAATTGCATTAATTGCTATTAACATGAAATTAAGTGTAAAATTAAGTCCTTAAGTACATATCTCTCTATTATTTCTGTAATAAGTGAATTTTAAAAATTGTTTTTCACAAGGGACACTGAAGACATGTATACCTTTTAATATAGGCCTATCTTTTTTATTTATTTTTACCATGTACATCATTATTAATGGCACAAAAGGTAACAGATGTAAAGAATGCATCATCAAAGATGTTTAGACCATTTTTCTAAAACTGTTTTGTTCTCTGATGTACTTCACAATTCACAAGTCCTTGGAAAAGAGCAGCATGAACATGCTAGGTGTCAACATTGAGTTGAGCTATCATGTGCTTTTAAGTAGTATCTGAGTGGCTGTATTTCACACACACCGAAAAGCATGTTCTATATCCCTCGAGCGCTCACGCGCCCTTCGCAGTGTTGACTGTTCACTAGTGTTGCGTGCACCGTGTTGCACTTACATTTTACATACATGCCGTAAGCCATTTACACAGCTGGGATTTTTACAAAGGTGACTCAGAGACGAAATGTCCCGTGCCCTGGGGTCCGAACTAATCAGAGATCCACCCACTTACACACTACACACGGCGCATAGTAACATCTCTGTTATCACTGAACCTAACAAGACGCAGGCCCTTTAAAGGGAACTCAAATGACATAACATATCTGACTTACACAACTAGAGCTGGCCTGGGAGATATACTCAGTTTTATGATTAAAACTTCAATAGTAAGATTTGCACCCAAAATGATTTATTCAAATTTGTATGACTTTCTTGTTCTGCTGAACACAAAGAAGCTATTTTGAAGAATAGACGACCAAACAAGCTCAAGTCCCCATTGACATGAAAAAAAAAAAAAAAATACTATGAAAGTCAATGGGGTCCATCAATGGTTACAAACATTCTTCAAAATATCTTATTTTCTGTTCAGCAGAAGACAAGGGTGAGTTAATAATGACAACATTTTTATTTTTTGGGAATCTATCCCTTTAAGTACACTTAAGTGTCCTGTAATATTAAGCACGCTTCTTTTTCACAAGGGTAGACATGTTGAATATCACCAAAAGGCAAAAAAACTAGATCTTAAACATTAGTCAAGTCACAAACATGTAACTCAGAAATGGCTGGCTCTATAAAACTCTGAAAGCCAATTACAAAGCCTTTGCCTCCAGTGTAACTACAAACAGTTTAAGTGAGTCACACCTGCGCTGGATTGAAACGCACTTTATTCGACAGACGAAAAAAGATACATTCTCTTGGCGCAGCGAGACACCCACATGTCTGTCGTAAACTGTGCCCCAGACTTATGAAACATTTGTAGGTATAAAGAGGGTCTGGCCGTGTCAAACAAAGCTTCTTTAGAGCCTGTCGTTCAGCAGACCTCCCCACCGTGCTTCAGAGGAGTATCTGTGAAATCAGATCCACAACTGTTGTCATAATATTTTAGAAGGGGCGAATGCCACCTAGCTTCATTCAGAAGGCAAGATGCGAGTAATTAAGATGGAGGGCAAAAGGTGTACACTTTCTTTCAGTCATTTATGTAAGTAAGAAGACAATTAAAGACAGTTAAACAGAGTCTCTTTTAACATGTCCAGTCACTTATGTTTTCACTGTGTCCCAGCTAATGTTCAAAGAACGTTTTGCAAATGTTTCTATTAAGTTGTGAAAATGTTATTTCTGACTGTTCAAAATAAAGGCATAGTTTCTAAAGTAAAGGTTAAAGGCATAGTTCCCTTTGAAATTAATTTTGGTATGTTTTAGCTTACCTCAAGGGCATCCAAGATGTAGGTCTTTGTTTCCACAGTATTTTCAATTTTGATATTTTTAGGTCAAACCGTTCTTGTCTGTCAGTCATATACAGTAATTGAGGTCTATGGGGTCCACCTCAAAGAGCGTGCACAGAGAAGTCCAAATTAAACATGATTTAAATTGTGAATTTAAAAACATGATTTTATATTGTAAATGTAAGTACACATTGATGGCCTAAGACACGAAACGAGTGGTTTGTGTGAGAAAATGAACAGTATTTATATCGCTTTTACCTCTTGTAACCACAGCCTCGTCCAAGTTTCAACTTAGTTTTAATTTCATGTTTAACAACAGAATTTGTGGTGAAAAACTACATTACCCATGATGCTCTAGAAAATTACACCAATCAGAAAGTCAAACCAAGCAAAACACGGCAAACGAGCTGTTTAGCTCCGCCCACTCCCATGAAGCACTGAAAATTACATAATCGATCTACCTTCTCAAAATGGTTAAATATTTTATTTTAAATATAAAATTTAAAACATAAAAAATAAACTTGGTTTATATATATATATATATATATATATATATATAGTATATATATATATATATATATATATATATATATAATTAACATGTGTAAATGAGTAGCTTTATATTTCTCCATTTTTAGTATGAATATGCTATTCGCAATGCATCATGGGATTGTAGTTCTTTCCATCACTAAAGCGTCACACAGACTTGAACATGCATTAAATATGCATTTGTTCATGTAAAGAGTTGGAATTTGTTCTAGATCATTAGCATGATGGCATTCATACAAAATCAATGCTGCCTAGTCAATGACTGGCTTGGTACACTTGGTTCTGACACATGGCACGTGTTCATAATTGTAATACGCTCGCCTTGTCTCAAAACGGCTCCGAAAAGATTCAATAAGTCGGATCAAATCACGAGGTTCAGGCACTGAACTCACAAACAGCTTTCCAGACATGCATTTGTTTTAGCAAAGCCATGACACAGATAACCATATCCTGTAAAAGTGTGCTCTGTTTTTATTTCTTTCTGTTGATAAAACGGTTTTTGATTGAAGAATTTGCAAGCTACAAGAGAGAGGGATGTTTTCTTCACTGGGAGGATCTCTAACAAACAAAAAATACCCATAAAATCAAATTTCATAATTGTTCGGATTTGTGGATAACTTCATTCCAGTAAACATTAAAAAATCTTTAGATGTTATTGGATCGCATAAGGTTTTCCTGTGAACTCTTTTGTTTCCCTTGTGTTCGCTGTGCTCATGTGAAACATCTTTGTTATGATTGACTGTCAGGTTTATAGATCGCAGATTCGGCGAAAGAAGCAAAACCCTTGTATCCTATGGCGTCCATGCAGTGTTCTCCGGGCCTAATGCAATATCGCACTGTGTAACTGTGTATCGCACATTCTTTCTGCAAAATGCCCAAGGCTGAAGTCTCTGTTGACATTGTAGCTTATTTAATATAAAAGGTGTGCTGTGGCAGTTTGGTTTGGATGAACGGAGCGACTACAGCAGGTTGTTTGATTTAAAGCTGATGCCTGTCCTCGGGAAGAGAGAAAGCAGAGCAGAGCGAAAGAGAGGCAAGCCTCTGCGGTCAAATCCATCTGTGTCAGTGCTTGTCCAAAATAGGCACAATACAGCAGTCCTCTGGATAATTACACATTTCAGAATAGGAAACACTGTCACCTCCCTCTTTGTAGACATACACTCACATTCACACACATGCTAGTCATTTTCAGATTAATCATTTCTTTTAACCCTTAAATGCATGAATGTTTCGCCAAACATTATTACACACTAGGGACTTTGGCGAACCGGATCTCTAACACGGATGGATCTCTACCTATTGGGATGATATCAAACTCTCCTGATGTTACAGCATCAATTACAGACGAATAAAATAAAGCACATTTTGTTAACTTTCAGAGCTCAGAAGGGTTCAGTTTGAGCTGATGTTTAAAGGGATAGTTCACCCAAAAATTAAGATATTTTTGATGAAATCTGAGAGGCGGATCACTCCTGCATACTAGTCCATAGGCTTCTTGAGGGATTGAAACTTGCCGGCCTCGAAAAGTTATTAAAGAAATCGTTAAAATACTCCTAACCTAAGTGGCTACAGTGGCTCAATCGTAAGTTTATCAAACGACGAGAACACTTTTTGTGCGCAAAATAACGACTTTTTATTAAAAATAAAGTACTAAGGTTGATGTCTAACTTTAAAAATCAGCATTTAAAGGGATACTTCATCTGAAAATTAGAATTTTGTCCTTATTTCCACATCCTTTTTTAAATCTCTCCTTTTTGTGTATGCAAAATGTCTTTTGTGTTCCAAAAAGAAAATGGTCATGGAAAAATGGAAAGTCATACAGGTTTGGAACAACAGGAGGGTAAGATGGCTTTATAGTGTAAAGTCGGCATGAAATGCAAGTTGCGATATTCTTTTCATCCTTATTGTGAAGTATTTCAGTGTGAAACGGCTTCTGGAACAAGAACAAATGTGGGGCGGGACTTGATTCGTCCATGTGGAATTGATAGGATGGTTGTGGTTTGGTGGATCTCCTGTGAGTGACTGGTTGCCCCGCCCTCATGCCATCACTAAACCCATCATCGGAGAAGAGATGTAGCTTCTAGAGGTTATTTTTATTGAAGATTACAAGGGCACGTGAATAAATAAATAAAAATGATGTGCACGGATAAATCATTTATAGTTAAAGGAGTAGATCACTTTTGAAAAAACTTTTGCTGATAATTTACTCACCCCCATGTCATCCAAGATGTCTCCTGTTCGAACTCGTTCATCAAAATGAACAAATCTTTTTCTGAGTCAATTCGTTCGTTTTGTTCGTTGAATGAACCAAATGACTCGGAAAAAGATTTGTTCATTTTGATGAACGAGTTCGAACATTAGAGTCACGAACGCGCATCGCAGTACAGAGCAAGGCTTGTCTATTGGACCTTGAACTGTTTGGTTCCCATTGAAGTCCATTATATGGAGAAAATCCTGGAATGTTTTCATCAAAAACCTTAATTTCTTTTCGACTGAAGAAAGAATGACATAGACATCTTGGATGACACGGGGGTGAGTAAATTATCAGCAAGAGTTTTTTGAAAAGTGAACTAATCCTTTAAAGGGTTAGTTCACCCAAAAATGAAAATTAAGTCATTAATTACTCACCCCCATGCTGTACCAACCCCGTAAGACCTTCGTTCGTCTTCGGAACACAAATGAAGATATTTTTGATTCAATTTGAGAGCTGTCTCACTACCACATTGGCTCCTAAGGGACTGCCTCTTGACGGCCCAGAAAGTCAATGAAGAAAATGTTTAAATATCCCAAGTGACTACCGTGGCTCAACTATATGTTTATCAAGCGACGCGAATACTTTTTGTGCGAAAAAACAAACAAAAATAATGAGTTTATTCGACTATTTCTTTTCTTCCTTGTAGGCCAGAACGAGACTTCCTTAGATTTCCACGACGCATGCGTGAGAATTGCTATCTGCTTACACTACTTCAGATCGCAATTCTCGCGCATGCGTCATGGAAATCTAAGCAAATCTCGTTTCTGGCCTACAAGGAAGAAAAGAAATAGTCGAATAAACTCGTTATTTTTGTTTGTTTTTTCGCACAAAAAGTATTCGCGTCGCTTGATAAACATATAGTTGAGCCACGGTAGTCACTTGGGATATTTAAACATTTTCGTCATTGACTTTCTGGGCCGTCAAGAGGCAGTCCCTTAGGAGCCAATGTGGTAGTTAGACAGCTCTCAAATTTAATCAAAAATATCTTTATTTGTGTTCCGAAGATGAACGAAGGTCTTACGGGGTTGGTACAGCATGGGGGTGAGTAATTAATGACTTAATTTTCATTTTTGGGTGAACTAACCCTTTAATACTGCCATTTTCCATTTTAAAAAAATGTGAATTTTGATTTCATAGTGACTAAGAAGAATTCAGATCACCACTAAACTATTATATCACATCCATTTTGCCAATAAACAGCGATACAAATCACACCCTCAACAACATAACTGCTCTTATCAGACAATAAACCACACTTTGCATGGCAGTGTTGTGCTAGTGTGCAGATGATGACGCTTTAATGAGGAAACTAACAGGCTCGCTGATAAGACAAGGTTCTTATGAAACATTCAGGCAAGCCAAGTTAGGCGGTGTCAAAGATTACACTTTACGTGGAGGCAAAGGTGGATGACTAAAAACTACTTGAATGCAGACCTGGGACTGTTCATGTGTTACCAAAAATACAAGAGTCATTGTTTTTTATAATAAAACAGTGGAACTAGCTACCAAACAGACATTAATCAAAGTGAAAATATTCTGAACACGATCATAGTTTAACAGTAGCAACAATAAATGTTATTGGCGAAAACCATGAGAATTTCTCTTTTTTTTTTGCATTTGTATGAAAGAATATGTGTGAGCGGCCCTATAGGCTCGCTCTCTGTTGAGCAAACGAGTCATGAGACGTACTTTGCACTAAGGAAAACACTTGTGCCTCTGTCAGCTGATATCATTACTGCAGAGGAAAAAAAAACTGAAGATAAAGAGACTGTTGAGCTCCCAGACAGCCAACCCTGAACACCTGAATATTAGCGGAGGACACAGCTGGCGCTGAGACAGCAGACGCTTGGGAATGCGACAGCGCTTTATTATCAGAGCCCAAAACACACAATGCAAATATAGGTTTGCGTTCACCGGCATCAGGGGCTTGGAAATCAGGCCAAGGTTAAGACTTTCCGCAGATAAGTGGCCTAATAAAATCAAACAAACAATGGAGGAGAGAACTATGCAAGCTATTTTGGCCTAGGAACAAATCAAATATCTAAGACTCTCAGGGGGGAAAATCCCCATTCTTTGGCCTGTTATTATTCACTTTGCCCTGTTATTATCTGATTTCTGTGGCAGGTCTTTCCTGTCAATGCCAAAAACATGAAGAGACAGAGGATCAATCGGTGTAAATGTTTTAATGCACGTTTTGTGCTATCGTTTGACTATCAGATGTATTCACATTTAAGCTCTGCGATTTCATTAGATGCTCTTTGTCTTGCAAAATCGGTTGCGCTATTGGAACCAGACTTTGTGACAAGTTCTTTGTCAAAAACATCTGAACAAAACATTTTTCAAAGTAATGCAGCTTTATATTGTTTCTTGTAAAACTATCAGGTTTGACCCCAAAATGTGGTGCCTCAATAATAGGGTGCAACAGGGCTAAAGGGCCCTGGATGTGATTCTCTCCTAATACACTTTCACTTTTTTCCATCTTAAAAGGACAGTTCACTTTGAAATAATTTTTGGTATGTTTTAGTTTACCTCAAGGGCATCCAAGATGTAGATGTCTGTTTCTGCAGTAGTTTCAATTTTGATATTTTTAGGTCAAACCGTTTGTGTCTATCAGTCATATAATAGAGGTATATGGGGTCCACCTCAAAGAGCATCTGAGTGATCTGAGGGTGCGGGTGGTTACAAGATGTAAAAACGATATAAATACTGTTCGTTTTTTCACACAAACCTCTCGTTTGGTGTCTTAGGCCATCAATGTGTACTGACATTTACGAGTCATTAAATCATGTTTAATTTGGACTTCTCTGTGCATGCACGTTGAGGTGGACCCCATAGACCTCCATTATTTGACTGACAGACATGAACGGTTTGACCTAAAAATATCAAAATTGAAAATATTGCGGAAACAAAGACACCTTACATCTTGGATGCACTTGAGGCAAGCTAAAACATATCAAAAATTTATTTCAAAGTGAACTATCCCTTTAAGTCCTTAGTGTGTAAAGGGATCGATCACTCAAGAATGAAAATTTTGCCATCATTTACTCACCCTCAAACAATCCTAGGGATATATGACTAAAACACTTTTCAGCCAGAACTCGACTCGCGTACGGCCGTTACCGGAAGCCAGTGATTATAGTGTACATAAGTTATAAATGTGGATATTTTTCATACAAAAACCCATTGCTGTACTTCAGAAGCTCTTTATTAACCCACTGGAGCCGTATGGATTACTTTATGGTAGGCTTTTAGGGGCTTTAATCTAAGGTGCCATAAAGCTTGGAAGAGCCAGGATATTTTTTTTATATATAACTCCAATTTTTTTTTGACTGAAAGAATAAAGTCATACACACCTAGGGTGGCTTGAGGGTGAGTACATTATAGGATCATTTTAAAATCCTTTAAGTCCCTTATGGATTTTAAGCAAACGATTCCTACATAAATATTGTGGTCTGACAATTTTAGTAAGCTCGTGAAGCGACCTCCATCCGCTAGAAGATATAGTCCCCGACAAGAGAATGCTGTGATTGGTGAACAGGTGTTTCGTGTCATAGCTGTTCCATATTGTGGAAAATAACACAGCTGCAAGCCCATTCCGACCAACCAGAAGCAAAGACTGTAACTATCCGGTTTAAAAACAAAAAATATTTGACCAATCAGAATCAAGTATTACAGAGCGCCTTAATAAAGTTCATTAAATGGACACCTTTTTTTTGTCTAAGTCCATTAGTGTTTCTTTTTCTCAAATGATGAAACTTCAGTAATCAATTAGCCTATTATCAATACACATTATGACCCAATAAGAGTTTGTACACAATTTGCACAGTAAACAAGTAGCCTATTGACACATTTTAAATGGTTTTAGTGGGAGAATCACAGGTGGGTGCAGTTTCCTAGGACAATCTATAAAGAAGGTTAAAATATGGCATTTGGCATCCCAGGACTGTCAATGCGCGCGTGCCAATCTTACCTAGATTAACAAAACTCATGACCATGTCCGCGTCGTTCAGAAAGTTGTTGTCCTGAAGTGTCGCGATTGGCGGTCCCTGTGTGGTGAAAACGGGCTTGTAAGGGTACGAGAAGCCCTCCTCGTCTCCTTCAGTGGACATGGCATTGTACAGATCCAGCATGAACATCGGCGCGGCGTTATGCTTGCCGTGGAGGTGCGGCCGCGGCCGGTGCGGCAACCCGAGGATTGACAGGATCTCCCGCTGCATCTCCCGGCGCTCCTGGCTCTTCAAGCGCCGGTGGATGAAACTAGAGTGCACCTCGTTGTCCAGGGTAAAGTTTGTAAAGACCGTGTCCGCCAGGACGCAATATCCCCACACGAGCAACAGAACAAGAGCGCTTAAATCCAGCAATGAAACCATGATGAACTTTTCGCGCAGAGATTCACACAAATAAACGAGCCAATCCAAATAGGTGATGAGTGAAACGCTATCGCTGGTATAATCAGTTATTTTGTTCCCACATCTCGCCCTCTCGTGAACGCTCTCGGTTTCATTAACGCGCGTATAACCTGTTGCGTTTCTTCAACCTGCGGATGCACGGAGCGCGATGCGGATTCAGTGCAGATGGCAAACTGGAGGAGGAGCGAAGCGGAGACGCGTAAACTCCGCTTGCAAAACGGAGAGTGGGAGGTATGAGGACGCAGGCGAGTGATAACGGCAGGGTTATCTCCGTAGATGCTTGTCTAATGATGCATGGTGGAGCCCGCTTACGCGCTCTATGGATGCCCGTTTTCAGAAATGCACCTGCGGCGACACGTTGCCCTGACGCGCGCGTCTCGCTGCGTAAAGATGTTGCAGTAACATGTCAAGGAGAGTGAATTATAATGCTTTTAGCTGGAGATCTTACCTTAGGGTATAGATTGCAATCAGAACATCTCAAAAGTAAGGAGTGAACAATGGTAAAACATTGACTGTGAGGTGGTTTGGTGACCCATATCGAACTATAATTAAATGTGGTATATTTGGTTGGGATCGGTGGGCATTATTCTGTGCGTCGACAAAACTTTGGCGAAGAACATTATTGAAATAGTCGTTTTATTAGTAATCCCATTCTTGCTGATTTATGAAGCTCTATCACAAAAACCCTTTAAACAGGTAAGATGACCTTCAAAGACTGAAATTCCTTGTTACTGAATAATTTACATGCCTATACACAGCTGCTAGTATGCACATGCCTTTGATAGTTTGATCAGAGATGGGAACACCTTTATTCATAAAACCCTGGATTTGTGGAGATTAAAATTTTTATTTGAATGACGTCAACTCTTAAAGTCCCCGTCAATCATTTTCTCCTTTAAAACTCATCTTTGATCACAGAAATTGCATTATATAAAAGTTTTTTTTTCCTCGAAATACCATACCTTACCTTAAAATAGCTTGCAAGCATAAATGTACACCCCCTTGCCACATTTATAAGCGGTAGGCTACTGAATATGCAAAGTAGTGCCGCCTCCACTCACACCAGCTCAGACAGTGGCGCAAAAAGTGGGTATGCGCTATATGTGGCGCATAGGGGCGCAGCACAATGGGGGGCGCCAAATCGATGGTAAAAAAAAAAAAAATTATATATAGGCTATATTGTATATCTATATGTAGCTGCCGTTGTGCGTTTCTAAATCATTTCTGCATTCCTTCATTGTTATATAAAATTGTAGAGGACTAACAGCCAGGCTAGAGTAGGCGCCCTGATGGAGAAGGGTGGCGGGTAATATCGCGAGCGGGCGGGGGCGCCGTGAGCGCTGACCGAGCAGGTACGAGTAGTGAGTTGTCGTCGAAAAAGATGGATAAAACAAAATGCTGTGGGGCTAAAAATAGAAAAAGAAAGAGAGAAAAGGAGATGGCATGTCAATTGATACGACAGCAGCTTAATAACTGCATGCATTGCTGAAAGCTAACAGGTAGGATTTAAAATGTGACATCCAGGCTATCTATATCTCGGTGGCCATTGGGACTACCGGGAGATTCCCGCTGGGCCGACGTGCTTTTCAGCCAATACATTTCATCCTTTTTTAATTTATTTGTCTTAACGGCCCACAAAACTCATACATCGGCGGCCCATTTGTTTGTTGTTTGTTTTGTTTTTTGCTTAATTGGCCGGCGCTGTGCTGGTGTAATGCATTGGTCAAAAAAAGTCAGCTTTAGTTTTTTTTTCTGACACACTGGCCCATGAAATACGTCATTATGCGCAAGTATCTTTCAAGTATAGAAATTAGTGCAAAACTAATTATGAAAGTTTCCTTTATTTTTCTGTGCATTTGTTTTACAATAGCCTTTATGGCTATTACTATCATGGGATTAATATTATAACTATTATTATGTAGTAGTGTAATGTATACAGACACTAACTAAAAGAGGTTCAAATTTTTCTTTGTTTAATTTGCACCCTGAATATGGTTTGGAGCTTTCAATTTTGAACTCTCAAAGTGCACCAGACTACTGAATTTAACATTACAGAACACAAAATTTCCGGAAACCATCCTTCTAACGAACATTCGCAAACAAAATCCCAAAGTTGTGTGGTCTGCACGACATCTCTCGACCTGATCAACATTATCCCATTTTGCTTCACCTGCTCTTGAAGTGAGCCGCTGTCATCTGACGCAACAAAATGAAAGGCATATGGTAATTTTGGACCTACATCACACACAAAAAAGTTACATTTAAGAAAGAGTGCATATTCTCACCTGCTGGTGCATTGCTTTCCCTTAGGGTTTGTTTTTCATTCTGGAGTCTCTGTAAATCTGCAAAAAAAAAAAAAAAAAAAAAAATTAAATACAACTAAAGGCACTGTTTTCAATACGCCTAGACTATACCTTCATAGCAGAAAACTTCATGCTGTACAAGAGGTGCCGGGGGAGTCCAAGGGCCAATAACTGAGCGATGACTGTCTATTGTTTATTAAGACACCCATGCCAAGGAAGTTTTCAAATGGGAAGCATGATATGTTATCAAGGACACCATACTTTTTGGCATCTTGTCTGAGGAGGTGCACCAAACCAATCTAGGCATGTTGTATGTCACATGTTCTTTTCCATAAAGCTTGCTGCAGTGATGAAAGAGAACCAATATTAACCACTATAGCGTGCTAGCTACATTGTGAACTCAACTAGCAAAATACTAGTTCGGACAAACAAAATAATTTACACAACCTATATACAAGTTATACTTAGTCCATCTAGATGTAAAGCTTTGGCTAACTACTGTAAGTAGCTAATTACATTTCTACATGTAACGTTACCAGCAACGTGTCCTAACAAAGGCAAAACAGCATGTGTTAGCTGCTAACGTTAGCCACTCTAACAACAGGACTAGCAGGCAGCGTACTGCAAGAACAAAGATGACTAAGTTAGCATATTTTAAAAACATAAAATAAAACCAATGTAAACATAATATTGCGTTACAAAAAAAAGAAACATATACTTACTTATACGACGGTAGTCGTCTAGTCGATGACTTTGCTAGCAAGCAAACTGCGGGCTGGGTAACTTCCACTTCGGCAATCTTCTTCTTCTCTTGATTATTGTCGGATTGCAACCAACTTTTAGGTGCATACCGCCACCTACTGTACACGAGTTTGTAACTTCATGCTGTGTTCTAACCATAGATCGTAAAAGAAAGGTTTCTTACTGCGGCAAACTGATTGTCATATTGTTAGGGGCTCAGTGGCTTCAGTGTGTAATCGAGCCCCCGTTTACCCAAAAAAAAAAAAAAAAAAAAAAAAAAACATGAACACAGCAAAACTGTCAATTCAGTACTTCACAGTTCAGTCTTGTAAAAATATAAACATTTAGATTGTGAATGTTAATTCACTATTTTGTGAATAGCAAAATTATAGCTAGAATATTTGTTTTAGCTATAGATTTTCTATGCACAAAATAGTGAATTAACATTCACAATCTAAATGATTCTATTTTTTAATTGCCTTTAAAATAAATAATAAAATAATAATAAAAATATCTTCTAAATTGTTCAGACCACGAATTAAATATATTTTGTAAAACCTAATCAGAAAGATATTTATTGCCAAATAAGTTTTATTGACAAATTATTTTTGGTTAATTGGTGTCTCAAATGTGCATCAATCAAAGAAATGTAAATATTTTTTACCTGCATAAAATAATTACGTGTAGGCCTATTTTACATAGCCTATTTAATTTAAACGTAATTTCCTAAACCTTATAATGGAATCAAGAGTCAAGAATCTGTTATAGCCTAAACCCATGGAGCAAATAGTAAGCCATGGCTGGTCGATTTTGAGTGTTGAAATCCTTGTATTTCAAAGCGGTTTGCCGCCAGCCGGCCGCGGTCCATGAGACGGAGGCAACCGCCAGTGAAAATGAAGCAGGCGGCCCGCCAGCTATTCGCCGGCGGCATCTCGCAAAAAAAGGGATCGTGACCGTCAGTGACGTATTCGGCGGCAAACGTTTCATCGCCGCCAGCGGGACGCACCTTTAGCCGACAGCGTCAGGCCGGCGGCAAAAAGAAGCCGTGCGGATATTTTTTGCTATCCGGGGAGCTATCTAGTTTACATGACAAGTGGGCTCAATAAATCATTATCTTTAGCATAATAAGCAAGCTGACATTCAGTTCAATCATATTTTATTTACAAAGCATACAAATGTCATTTAGCCTACGACGTCTTGTTTGTCAAGAGATTTTAAGCGTCGTTTTTTGAAGAGTGCGCATATGCGAACGTGCTCGTAAGAACGATGATTGATCTGGAAATGAAGTAAAATAACTGAGATAAATGAGAAATAGTCCTCAGATGCCTGTCTGTATCAAAACATTTAGTGTTAATTAGATTTCAAACAGTTCCATTTAAAAACTGTTTTCATGTTTTTCTATTTTTGGTGGAAAATGTTGTGCAAAGTCGTTCAAATTGTCCATTTTCTAAATTCACGTTGGATCTTATTGTGAATAACCATCTGTGCATAATTTTTTCAATTTTTTTTTTTCAATTTTTTTTTTTTTACCTCATCAAACCTTGTTTAATCAAAATGTCATACCTGGACCTTCTGGTGAAAATGGAAGGCCTATCTGGTGGTGTGTGTTAGAACTTTTCCAATCATTTAGTCCACTTAAACCCATGCCTGCAAGCTCGCATTCACTTGCAAAACACGCATCTCAACATCAAATCATCAACCAATGCACAGCACCTACTTTTTTTTCTTTATCAATAATTCATTACACTTGGAGTTGGATGTGTGTCATATGGAAGAAAAGATCTGTTGCTACTTCTGTTTCATCACATCTTTAGTGTATACTGTATATTATATAGTTGGTTTTAAACAGGTTACAAATCCAAGGTTACATCCTTAACTAATTAACTCAAATAATGAATCAAAACATCACCCACGTTATTTGTCAAAATACTTTTTTATTTCAATTCCTAAAACATACACTTCGCCAATGGTCTTTGAAAAGCCTTTCGTAAAGGATTCAGATGTGGCTCACCTTTGTTTGACAAATCAGAGCACATTTGAGACATTGTTGAGATCGCTTCTAAGGGTGTGTTCACACTTGAAGTTTGGATCAAAAAAGAAAATAATACATTTTAGTTCAACACTGTCCTTTTTTAGCAGATAATTGTGTGTAGCCTACATATGATGGTAAATTATGGAGCTGACAACTCTTGAAGAGCCTATACATTGTGTAAAGGAGTCAAATCCCTCCATCACAACAGAGACTATTTATATAGAGACATGCCATTTCCTCAATCCTCAATACAACTATAGACGAATCCGGCGAAACTACCGGAAGTAAGCGGGCGCCATTACTGAGCTGTTGCTGGGTAGCGTTGCGCCATTGCCTTCTATTGTTTTAGTTGCAACTTGCGTCCACTGGAATAAACAGCCCGCGATTTACGACTGTCACTAACGTTACAACGTTAGCCCTTGTATAATGTCGAGTGGGTAAACAGTTTCCGTTATAAATTGTTTCAATGGTGGCAGTAAAATTTCAATTTTGAAGAGAAAACATTGTGAATACCCCGGGTCGACTGCCCCTGTCTGGAGCCGTACGGTTTACACAGATCTCCTGGGCGAGTACAAGACGCGGACATTCGCGTATAATAACAATTATTTAATGACATAAGTAAAGATATATAATAAATGTGTGATATAGTGATCAGCAAAATCTCCTCTCTTGTTATTTTTTCTATTCAATTTACATGATATGGTCATTAAATGGCTTTCCTGAGCTGAATGTAACGTTATGTGACATAATTGTTCTCCTGCTGTTATATTGACCTCTTTCCATGGTTTAAAAACAGTAGTTGGTCGATATTATGTATACTTTCTAGCTGTAACGTTACCTTACCCATGCCCGTTGCAATGTAAAAATGAGATAAATAATGGACACAAATGAAAAACATGAAATTGTTTATTTGATTTCGTTTATTTATTTATTTATTGTTGCCAAATGGACAGATCTTTTTTTTAGTTTCCTCGGTAGCAAACGTTAGCCTAGCTTGCTTGCCAAGCTATTTTCATAAATAATCTGTAAGATCGTTTGTACCTTCATCTGTGACTGGAGGCAATGTCTAACATCATCAACCCATGAACATCATCAACCCATCTCATGAAAGTTCGTGTCTATGGCACGAATGTCATTTCTCGTGGCATTTATACGGCAAAAACAGTTTTTGCGTGTATTTGGCACGCGATTTTCGCGTACATTTGATACGCACTTTTTTGCGTATAATACGCACGAACTCCCCACCCCCCTCCCCCCTAAACCTAACCCAGGGTTTTTTAGTGCGTACCATATACACGAAAAAAACACTTTTGGCGTATAAATGCCACGAGAAATGACACTCGTGGTATAGATACGCATCTTCATGAGACTGTGTTGGTCTGCCTGGCTGTAGCTGTCATCAAGGGTGCGTTATCACCTTATCTCCGAGGTTTGTTTACATACCGGTGCATATGTCTATGCCGGTGTAACAGCTCAGTAATGGCGTCGCCACAAGATGGCAGCCTACACAAGAACGCTCGTCGGATTCGTCTATATAGGGAAAACCCATAACGGCGGTTATATGCACATGCCCCGCCCCTCCGGCTTATTTCTTCCTGGCTGTGTAGACGGCGACGCTACTTGGCGTATATCTTCTTCTCCGTTCCATATGTGTGCTCGGCAAGACCGTTTTGTGTTTGAGCGCCCCCAAGTTGTGTTTTACTGTAACTTCAGAAGCTCCAAACACGTGAGCAAAAGCATCAATCTCATTGGTCAGGTAGTTTTTGACGCGACGCGTCAAACTAAAAAAACGAACCAGAGGCGTTTTTTTTTTTTAAATATGCTTTTGCGTGTGACGTTTTACGTGTTGGTGTGCGCACTCACATTGGTGCCCTTTGTTTAGTTACAAGGCGTTAAACGTCTGCGAATAGCGCGCGAAATTCGTCCCGGAGGCGATGCCAAGGTGGTGGCTGAGTGGCAGGACTTGCCCAAAAGGACTTTGATAACTCGCACAAACGACGACTGTACCAAACTGTGATGGGAAAGATTGCAACTAAGAAAAATCAGGTTGAGTATTCTGTCCTTTTCAAGGTCGCATCTTGTGACATCGTGTTCTCTATTTGGTTTGTTTGTCTTTGGTCCATGTCGTGTTCATATTTAATCAAATGAACCGCATTAACAGAGCAATCGCACCAGAGTCCGAACCTGCTAAGTATGAAGACGGCTAAGCAAACGTTTCCATTTAATCTCATAAAGAGAAACAAAAAAGGTGCTGCTAGCTGCTTCATGATTTATAGAAATGCTCATAATCGCTGATGTATGGACAGCTCAGATGGTGGACAGCTGTTGTGTGAGGCCAATCCCACATGCCCCTTATGGCCCAGCACCTCTTAAACACTCGTTTTCATGTGACGCTTCCGAAGCTCACCTGCACTTTTATTCTGTCACCCGGCCACATTAACCTTTCGAGCCATGTGTACAAGTGTACAGTTGAAGAGATAGGCCTGTTGTTTTCATAACCAGCTTTGCCTTGAGCACAGGTGTCAGGTACACTCATTAAAGTGGATTCAGCGCCAGGGGAACAGGGCGGTCCCAGATGTGAAACAACAGCTGCTTCGATTTAGCTTTCGGGAAGATGGATGGAGAGGAAGTCGCTCTTTGCTTTACGCTCCTTATTGTGTTCAGTATTTAGGAATACTTTCAGTCCTTTGATTCGCAATGAAAATAAATGTGGTTCGTCCATCTGCATTGTGTTTTCTTGCGCTCAATATCCGTTTGCACCTCAATCAGTTTTAAAAACCTATTGGACGTAGCCTGAACCATGTCAACAGCGCTTTCCGGTTCCTTTAGATGGAATCAGTGAATGGCTGCAGGTGTTTACATTGAGGCAGCGTCTGATTGGGGACTTAAAAGGAAGGGACATGGTTTCAGTTAAAACTGTCCTCCATCCCTGTATGTGGGAGCCAGGGCCCCCCGGTCCCCCTCTCGGCCCAACAGAGAGCTGTCATTCTGGGGAAGGACAATAGGAACAGACCCCCCTTTGTTCCAGCTCCGGTGGCCCTTGTGATCGGCACAGTAAACAGCCGGCACAGACTGATTTGCCGGCCTGGATAGCCACACTGAGGAGCTTTTGACCGGGGGAAGTTAAGCAGAACAGCACCCTGATATCTCTCTCTTTCAAGCACAGTCTCTCTCTCTCACCCTCACTCACCCTCTTGAAAACAGACTTTTATTAGCAGGGAATGTACACAAAAGCCAGCCATTTACGCAAAGGAGATGAGGAAAGATGAAAACAATGCACGAGTGTTTACGCTCATGTTAAAAAGGGCACTGTCACTCATGTTTTGAATTATGCTTAAAGGGACAGCACACCCAAAAGTGAAAATTCGATATATAGGCTTATGACTTTCTTTCTTAAAGATGAACACAAAGTTAACACGCATAGCAATCGCATACGAGCCAAGTAGATGGATCAATGTCTTTTTAAACAAAAGTTGATGTGTGTGAGAAAAGTAGTAATATTTTAAACTTTTTATACTATAAATGCCCCAATATACTTTAAGCTAAATCGAAGAACAAACTCTTGTGATGTGATTTTGAACAAAACCATGACAAAATGTTCATTTGGAGTTGGTTTCAGGAGTTCAAAACCACTCGCCAAAGTGAACTTTCTGGAAAAGTTTAGCGCAGTCTCATCCCTAGACGTCATATACGTTAACATCCGCCGTTTTAGGGTACCCTTAAACGTCGGTTAGATGACGTTATCGGATCTTAACCCTACCCCAGACCTAAACCATACCCCGTCAGAGCTACAGTATGACAAGGGAATGGTTATAATTAAATGATGACTTACATTAGCTTAAATTTCAGTCATAAATGCTTTCGTAGGGCTTCAGGCCTATAGCTGTTAACATCCACATTCATTGTATTAAAACCAGATGCTTAGACAGCTGGAAATACATGGGGGTGATTAAATGATGACAATATTTTCATACATTCTGTTTGATAAAGTATTTTCATGACAATACAGGCTTAGCCAATACCCTGATCACATGGAGCAAAAATAATGAAGCTTTCCTGGTTGTTTACACACTATTGAGGACTCACATTGCAACATGTCTTA
Source organism: Pimephales promelas (assembly GCF_988280905.1). NCBI lineage: Eukaryota > Metazoa > Chordata > Actinopteri > Cypriniformes > Leuciscidae > Pimephales > Pimephales promelas. Next base: position 10,807,431 of record NC_142788.1, read on the forward strand.
AAAGCAAGATAAAAAAGTTCACAGTTCTTCACAGTCTAAACAAGCTCAAACTGTTGAGTGATGTAAATTTGAGTAATCAAGTGAAGAAAGAAGGACACTTTTTTTCCCATAGTCTTTGCAGTCAAATCTACACTTCCGTTCAAAAGTTTGAGGTCTGTAAGGGTTGGTAATGTTTTTGAAAGAAGTATATGCTCACCAAGGCTGTTTTTATTTGTTAAAAATACATTAAAACAGCATTACAATTTAAAATAACTGTTTTTTTAAAATACCATTTATAGTCACATTATCCACATGAAAAAAAATCATTATTTGCTGATTTGCTGCTTAAAGGAGTAGTTCACTTTTGCTGATAATTTACTCACCCCAATGTCATCCAAGATGTCCATGTATTTCTTTCTTCAGTCGAAAAGAAATTAAGGTTTTTGATGAAAACATTCCATGATTTTTCTACATATAATGGACTTCATTGGGAACCAAACGGCTCAAGGTCCAAAAGACAGTTTCAGTGCAAACTGCAAACTGTTCAAAGGGCTTTAAACGATTACAGACGATGATTAAGGGTCTTATCTAGCGAAACGATCGCTCATTTAAAAAAAAAAATAACAAAGTTTAAGTTTTATAAGCTCAAATGGTCGCCTTGCTCTGTTCTGTGATGAATCGTGACTTTCCTGTTCGAACTCATTAATCAAAATGACCGAATATTTCCAGAGTCAATTCGTTCATTCTGAAGAAAGAAAGACATGGACATCTTGGATGACATGGAGGTGAGTAAATTATCAGCAAAAGTTTTTTTCAAAAGTGAACTACTCCTTGAAGAAACATTTGCTTGTTATTACCCAAGTTTAAAAAGGTTTTGTCACTAAATACATTTTACACAGTACAATATGTTTTTGCAGGATTCTTTGAAGAACATAGTTCAAAAAGAACGTCATTTATTTGAAATGGGAATCTTTAGTGACATTGTAAACGTTGATACTGAAGGACACTCTAAAAAATGCTGGGTTCTTGTTTGGGTCAAATATGGACAAACCCAGCCATTTGGTTACATTTTTAAATTACATTTTTAACCCAATGTTTGAGTTTCTCCATATTTGACCCAAAATTGGGTTAAAACAACCCAGCATTTTTTAGAGTGTAGTAATTTCTTTCAAAAAAGTCATTTCAAAACTCTATCCGTTACTCTCACATGAATCTGTCTGCCTAACTCATAATCATTTTAGCTTTTGCAGTTTGGAGAATGACGCTGAAATCAAAAGATTACAATTGGAAAGGAAAGAGATTCTAAAGATTCTAATTCCAGCCCGAATGAACTGACACACGCTGACACTCTCCCACCTCAAAGCTTCTCTCGTTTTTTTCCCTTTCGCTCGCTCTGTTTGACTCTGGCACCAAGAGTTGGAGACATGGGTCAGAGTAATATTTATTTCGCATGTTGTCTGGTTCAAGGCGGGGGGCGGCCTTTTGAAGGCAGCGGGATGGCAAACAGTGGGGCGGCCCTGTGAAGCATACAGTAAAAACTCTTTCAGGGCAAACGGACCCTCAAATGAAGCACTGAAGATCTGAAGAGGGTCCAGTAGGGCGAAGTGCGTTCCTCAACCCGTTATGTCCTGTCTAGAGTTTCGGGACGCCCTGTGAGCGAGTACCCAGCATCACGGCAGGCTGTTAAAACACTGGCGGCCAGGTGGGACTGAGCAATAGCATAGTTGACATTGCGAGAGGCCGCGCGAACATATGAGACACAGCTGTGAAAAGGGGAAGCGAGAAAAAAGAAAGCACGGCTTCAGATCTCTGCCCTTTCTCACATGCAACAAATGTAGCAATGCATTTCTGCCGTGTGTTTTACATATTTGTGCAAGATGGCCACATAGGCAGCTGTTAAAAAGCTTGGGAAGATTCTTGTTTCCGCTCATGTGTTTGTATGTTATTGCATCAAATCTCTGATCTTTAGTTTTGACAGTTTTTACGAAACGATTTGAACTTGCTTGTTCTTGTTCCTGCACTTTTATGCCCTTCTGGCCTACGTTCTAACTTTGTTTTGCATATTAAACATCGCTGACTGCTTATATGACCGATCAATGCTTACGATATGTTTCTCGTTGATGGTTTTTGAAAGCATTTGCCAAATTAATAAATGTAAGAGTAATTAATAATTCAGCCTATTTGTTGTCTTTGTCAAAAAGGATAAAACACCACCCCCGCAGAAGAAGATCAACGCCTACTTCAACACGGCTGGTTTAGCCCCGCCCACCATTTCGCACATTACACGCATAGCTAAATAACATAGATGCCTACCTTGTGATGACAAACCGGATGGAGAACCGAGCAATACAAAATATTGTGCAGTGCCTGACTGTGGAAGAAGACAGCCTATAGGACTGCATGGATAAACTTTATTTTGAATGTCGTTCCAGCTGATGAGGTAAAACATCGTCCGTCTGTTCGCTTCATTTCACTGAGGATTGTTTTGTAAACAAGACTGGATTTGCGGACCGATTAAGAGTAAAGAACGGTGCTGTGCCGTCTATATTGGATCTGACAGGAATTGTTCAACACACGGACTCTGGGTCGAACATGTATGGGTCGAATCATTCCGGTTGCCATTTTACAACATTGAACGTTTTCAAAACAATTTCCCCCAAGTGTATCGACTGGTGAGTTGAAACTCATTATAATATGCAAAACTGTTATCCACTCACAGCAGTGGGCATTTACGTCCAAATCTTCAGTGCGAGACGCCCTTAAAAAACGAGCATTTTTCAGCTAGGCTCAAAACTAGGGTCCAAAATAGCCTATTAGTTATTCATTGTGATGTTTTGGAATGCAAAAAACAAATGAACGTCATAAGTTGACCTCAGAAAACAATATGATAAAATTTAAAAAGCCAGTTCATGACCCCTTTAAGTGAATTGATTTAATACCTAAAACATTTTTAATATTTGCAGAAAAAAAATATTGGTTAACTGTAAGTTGATTTAGTGTTGGCTAAATAATATTTCATTGTATGTAATGTATCCAATTTTACTGTCAAATTCATGGTTTCTGAAAGTAAATTTAGTGATCATGATGTAATTACTTGTTCAAAGTAAGTACCTACTTAATAGAGTATGTGATTTCAGAACCTTGGGTGTTTCTCAAAACCAAGAATGCAAGAACGGACTTGTGTTTTGGGGGAGATCACTCTAGTTGATCTTGGAAGAATTTACTCACAAGGTGGCGAGCACACAGAACGCTGCTGACAGTTTGAGACGATGTGTTCTCGCTGGTAATGCGCAATAGTATTACCCCCAAATAAAGCTGTCTGCAGTACCCAAACATAACGAGAATTACTGACGATAACAGCCAGGCTGCAATGGTCTGTGGATTAAAACGAGTCTGTGAGCAAACTGGCTGGTTGACTTGCTAGCTAACTTAACACCCGCAGGTGCTTATGGAGATTCTCACTTCCGAAAACATTCGAGTCGCCATAAATTTTCGTAAAAATGCCAATATTTGAAATCTACACAGTTGATTTCTCACACCAAATGTTCTCAGAAGTGAATTTAGCGATGAAATAGCGTACGAAATTGTAGAAAAACAAATAACTCTATTGACCCTGTCCTCTCCTTCTTTGAATGCTGAATTGAATCCCAGGATATTTCTGCCGTCAAGTTGAGTTCACACAAGTTACCACCAACCTATGCATCCTCTCTAAAATGGGAGTGTCAAGAACACTTTTCTAAAATGGGCGTGTCAAGAACACTTCCAGGATTTTCAACCGTTCTTGCCAAAATGCAAACTTGTGGATTGGGACAGTACTTGACTAAAAAAAAAATTATGTTTCCGAAGAACACAAGTACAGACAAAAACACAGATTGAGAAAGCCCCCTTTTTTTTATCTTTTCATTCTGCAATCCAGGCGTGCGTTTCCCGTACAACGATGTAACTCGCTGCTTCTACCCTAGTATGATGCGTTGTTAGAGGAATCAACCAGCTAGTCACGACTGTTTCCTGAAACCCATTGTTGCAAAGTATTGTTCAACCACGTTGGTTTCGCACGTGGTGAAGTAATAACTACTTTTAATGAGATCCAATAACGCTAGATTTGTTGAAGACATGTCATCTGAGGACTATTTCTAATTGTTCTCAGTTATTTTGATTTATTACCAGACTCAATATTTGGCTCGTTCTTACATAGCAGAGCATGTTCGCACATGCGCACTCTTCAGACACGGTACTTTAAATCTTTTGACAAACTAAAATACGTAAATTACATTTGTATGTATTCTAAATGAAAGGGACTGGTTGTACTGAATGTCAGCTTGCTTATTTTGCTCAAGATAAGAATTTATTACATCCAAATGTGTTGCAATTTAGAAACTATGCCTCTAACCACAAGTCGAGAGCTGTCGTTCAAACCACAAAACTTTGCGATGCTGTTTGCCGTTTATTGGAACGACTGTTTCGGGAAATACCAACTCGTTGAACTACGCTGATAACGACGGAACTTGCGACCATAGTTGGCTAACGATGCTTTCGGGAAACGCACCCCAGAATGGCAGCACAGCTGATAGGTTTGAGTGGCGCCCTCTACTGTTCAGGCGTATAAAAAAGGCTATTAAAAAACAAGCATTCCCATAGTTACTTTTTAACGTTGTGAAGTAATATTGTAACACATTAGCCTATTTTTAAAAGTAACACTGACCACAACTATACATACTATATATAGTCAGTGTAAACAGAAGGTTAGTAAGCTATGCTCAGCCAAGGACCGTATGAGCTGCACAGCCTTCATCACTAAAAACCAAACCCTCCTACATTCTTCATCTCATCACCCTGTGAGGTTATGCAGAGCTGTCCATTACTGCCAGGGCCAATCAGTCACTTCCTCCTTTGGGATGCTTCTCTGGGTCCCATTAACAGGCTGAGGGCAAGCAGTGTTTGGCAAAGGGCAAATGTGAAAGAGATGAAGCAGTGGAGGTGTAAGTGCCAAACGAGAAGGAGAGAGGCAGAGCCGAGGCAGCTCTGTTTTCTATTTGTGGGGATTAGACTGACAGATCTGTATTTGGTTTCGGGGCCTCTGGCTTCAGCTAATCCTCATCACCTGCACCCCCTCCCTTCAAGAAGTCTCCAACTCCCCCTTCTGCGGCCTTGTAACCCTGCACTCCGGCCCAATAAAGCAAACACTCACCCCGAGACTCATGCTACGTAAGGTTGACTACAACCTCAGCCCAGAGGAAGAGAGATAGTCTGCCTCTTTGTACCTTTTCAAAATCTATTAGAGCAGGCTGTGAGGTGTTGCTGTGTTGGTTTTGGAGAGATAGCAATTATCTGCAGATTAAACTCAAGTGTTACGGAAACTGCTTGTCAATGTCACTCAAGGAAAGAGGGAAAGATGGCCAGATGCTCCGTGAGGAGCCGAATGGAGGTTTTCAGGTCAGGTCAGGGGCAAGGACCTTCTGTCTCCCTTATAGTCTCACGATTTTTTCACACATTGTCAACAAGATCAGATCCTTCTCTTGACAACCTAATTAACATTTAAATTCTGTTACTCATTTCAGACTAGCTCTGCATCCGCATAACATGAAATGGCAGCCGAGCCGTATATCATCATTGTCATTACAAATAGCCATGCAATAACATATATTTAAATTACATTACATAATCTACATTTCGTTTACACGTTTAACATATTCTTGAATACAATGGAAGAACTAATGAACACATATTATGTAGGCCTAATGTAGGCCTACCACTACTTAAAGTCATCTGAGAGTAAGAAACGCTAATCTTATTGCATTTAATAAAATAAAATAACTATAATACATTTAAAAAAATACAATTAACATACAATGAATGAAGTTTCCAAAAACATTATTACACACTTGAGTAGGATATTATTTTCGTAAGTAGGAGTTAAAGTACTTTTCCACTCTTCACGATGAATTAATTTAACCTGTATTGTTTCCTTCGCCACATAACTTCCCTTCCTCTTTCGATTTGGAACACAAAAGGTGAAATTTTAAAGAATACTTTTTTTTCCCGCTAGCGCGTTTCCCCCATGTAAAATCCATAGACGGTAAAATCTTTAAAGCGCGCGACACGGCGGCAGAATATATATCTGCGCAGGCGCGCGCACAGCTGTTATCTGCTCAGTGCTCACAGCTGACGAAGATTATTTTAACAAAATACGAACTAAAAACTCGACTCGCATATTCAGTGGTTTTATCTTCTATTATTGTGTAGTGAAGATAATAGGTAGACACTCAGTCTATGTGCTAGTTCTGGTTTTATCACCAAGTTCACTCAGGTGTGTCGGCCAGAACACCTCTTAAGGCCAAATGTTCCAGAGTATGAAATAAATAGTGGAGAAATAATTCTGATTCTGTTTCTTTATTCCTCTTTCTTGCAATTCTGTGAGTATTGGTGTGTGTGTGTGTGGTCTCTATAAAGAGAGAAACAAATTACAAATGAATAAATCAAACATAGCTATGCATGCACTCATTCCTCTCTATGCACTAATATACATTACTAAACAAAAGCAAACAATAATCAGCATATACAGTATATCTCTTAAACTCTAATACTGTAAGAATAATGTAAAGATTCAAACACTTATTATAAAGGATCCTCAGATTTTCTATTATAAGTTATATTCCCACTAACATCACTTACTTCTTATAATACTCAACCAAAAAGTACTGATCAATCCTAACAACAAATATAAAGTATAAACACATCTAAACACGATATTACATATCTTTAACCTGACGTACTAAATCAGATGAGTCGAAGCTCTAACGTGAGATGTACTAACGCGAATATAATTAGCACCTCAGTCTCAAATCGACTCCTTAAACTCCCAACTCTTATCTACATCAAATAACAGAAATAACTAGTTTAACAAATAATATAATACCACAGTTTTACTTACTTTTTTCATTTACGCACACTCTGGAAAGTGCAGCTCACACAACCAACTGACCAACCGACTATCTCTATCGTACTGCATACTAAGTATGTGATGTCAGATAGTATACAAACCAGCGCGCGCCTCAGCCACCGTTACAAGCGCTGAATCAACGGAAGTCAACGTGAAACATAAACCCTAATATGGTCAACTACACTAAATAATAGCAACACTAAAATAACTTTGGGGCCTTTTCTACATATTGTATCACTTAGTCGTTAATATCCATAAAAGTGACACCCATTGGAAGACTTATTGAGCGTCATCACTCGATGGTACATAATCCGCTAACTCACTCCAAATGCTAAACTGTTTTCCACTTGCAAACAAACAACTGCAGCGAACGCTAAATAATTGTAAGTTAACTATTTCGACTGCAGTTGAGATACTTCCTGAGCAGATGGCTGAGCAGTTTACTGAGGTAGATCGTTTACGAGAGAAGCTAACGTTACTCGAGAGTCTGGAAATATCTGACCAACGCCAGGAGGACATCAGCAGGTGAGGTGACACAACGAGCAGCAGAGTAGGCCTATTATGTTTTTGATACTAATTTTAAGTTTTCCTCCATTCTTGTCTGTTTGGGCGTTATAATTTAATATAAATCCCCCTCCCAATTCACAGAGAGGATGTTTTGTCGCGCATTGAGAAAGTCATTCAGACGATAGTCATCAGTGTGTCTAAAGGTGAAGCTCCTGTGCTGAAAGTGATGAACAGATCCAGCTGGACCAATGTCAGGTGTGTGTGTGTGTGTGTGTGTGCCCAATGTTTATTTACACAGCCTAATTAAGATAAGCAGGACTTTAAATAGGTTTGTATTATCTCTATCTATCTATCTATCTATCTATCTATCTATCTATCTATCTATCTATCTATCTATCTATCTATCTATCTATCTATCTATCTATCTATCTATCTATCTATCGATCGATCTAGCGATCTATCTATCTATCTATCTATCTATCTATCTATCTATCTATCTATCTATCTATCTGTCTGTCTGTCTGTCTGTCTGTCTGTCTGTCTGTCTGTCTGTCTCTCCGTCCGTCCGTCTGTCAGTCATATAATATCTGGCTGTCTATAGTACTTAATCTGAACCTTGATTCTTTCAAATAAAGTAACTCACAGACTCTAAATAGTTGTAATTTCATGAGAGGATGAACCCGCCCCATTTCATGAGAGGATGAAAAAAGTTTTCCCCAAAACATTTCACCCATACACCCCAGACATGAAGTATCTCCTGAAGTCATCTTTATTTCTTGTGCATATTTCAGGGCATGTTATGACTATCTGCATATTACTATAAAACAAAAGAAAACGGAAATGAGCAAAAGCTATGTTGGTTTTATTCTCAGATTTCAGAAGTCTGTTGGTTTGGTGCTGAAGGCAGATGTCTCTACAACTTCTCTCCGATGTGACTGCCCTTCATCAGCCACCAAGTTCGGTGAGATCACTTGCTTTAGCATATTACAGATAATAAAATAGTCATTACCATCCAAATATACAAATCTATTTTTGACATTGACACGGACCTATCCAAACTTTAAATGTAATTCATCCACAAAAAGGTAATCTGACATACATTTCAGTGTTTCCTCTAGGATTTTTCCAAGCTGTGGGGGCAGGCCCATTTCCCCGGTGGGGGGGCCTTGTCTCCCCAAAGTATTATAATCGATCATGCGCATCCCGTGTGCAGAATGATGCACTTGACGCAACACCAAGTCACAGCAAGCAATGCTTCACATTGAAAAGAACATAGCGAAGGGATTATATCTATAATATGCTTAGTAGGGCTGGACGATTTGGGGGAAAAGTCATATTGCCATTGCAATTACTGAGGTCAATATTGCAATTGTGATATGCGATTCCGATATAATAAAATGGTTTCATGAGTCCAACTTGCTTGGTTCTAAAGTAAAATGCACACACAGATACCACTTCACACAGTGATCATTCTGTGTATTAATGTTTATTTCTCAACTCAAACTACAGACAACAACTAAATGATTGATAACACCTATAATGATCAATAAACCACCATCATTACAGTGAAAGCTATCAACTTTTTTAAAAAAATTGTTAGGCTTAAAAAAAAATTAACAACTTTTAAATTAAGTGAACTTCAAACAATCCCCACATAAACCCATAATAAAACCATATTTACCTGTGCCCTTCCTGTCTTAACAGGTAGGATACAGAAATTGAATAAAGTTATCAAACAGTCTGTGCTGCATGAATTATAAATTATATATAGAATAATCCTTATTAAAGCTACAAAAGTTCTTTAGTCAAGATCAGTGAGTAATTTTCTAATTTCCCTTTGTTCTTTTAACTTGACTGACAGAACGCTTTATTCGCTGCTGGCGCTTTAAGAGCACCCGTTGCCGAGACGCGGATCTCACATGCGCCTCATAGCACAACTCTTTTCGTCCTTAAGACTTTTCTTACGTTATGAAGATACTCGACAAAACGACATTTTGGCATAATTGTGTGTGTTATTGTTCGTTCAAGCTCGAAAGAGAACTGTATTCTGGCACGCGTCAGTGCATGCGCATTATGGCGCGCGTCTTTCTGCGAGTCTCATTTAGGGCATTCACAGGCAGCTTTTCAGTTCTTGTCGTGCAAAATGCGAAAAGGCATTTGCACGAATAAGAGCAGGATCGTGTAACACTAGTCAAAGGATGACAAAAAAGAAGAGATGCTGCGTTAATAGCCCTAATTTGTTTATTTCATATAAAATCGCGGCATTTTGCGTTATATAATTGCATAGGTTTGAGATCGCTATTACGATTGCGATATGATTAGGCCTAATCGTGCAGCACTAATGCTTAGTGTATTCTATATGCAACAGTTTTTTGAGCCTTTTCTTTTAACAGTTTTAAATTTCAGTGCGCATGAAGAACAATAGCACTCTCTCGACTCCATGCTGTAATCTTACTTAAAGGGATTGTGAAAGGTATGGGCAATAAACTCCACTCCAGCAAGATAAAGTCATTTTATGAAAACCATAGACCTTTATGCTTTATCTACAAATGAAGTAATAATGGGAAAATTGATCTTGAAGAGAGTGTCGTCGTGTCGCAAACGAACGCGACGAGCTGTGTGAATTCTGAATGGAGAATGACTGAGGCGAGATGACTTTCCGTTAACTTTAACTTAGCGACTAAAATTACACATTATGCAATGACTTTAGAAGTCTTGGAATATAGGGTGAAAACTTGATTGTGCTTTACAAAGTTTTTTATGCCTTTAGTGGGGCTTAACAAAATAACATAATACTATGCAGAATATCGGACGTCACTGAGAAGCTGTAGCCGTGGCGGGAGGATTTTAAGTGTGGCGGCCCGCCACGGGAGAATGAATGTAGAGGAAACACTGCATTTTCTGCCTGGGGGACAAAAAAAAAATCACTATAGACTTGCATTAATGCAGGGAACCAAGCCATATATAGAGACCAGAATATCATAGAGGCTCTCTTGACTTGGGCTAGTAATAACAACCCACAACCTCCTAGCAACTGTAAAAAAAAAAAAAATGATATGATCAGTAAGTTATGACAACATTTTTTATTTGTTTTACATTGCTTTAACTCATCAAAAAAAGAGTATTTGTGAGACATATGTATATGTTATAAAGTCAGAATTGCGAGATATACTCACAATTGCGTGTTATAAAGTCAGGATTTTTTTCAAACTCACAATTGACTTTTTTCCGGCAATTGTGAATTTAAATTTCGCAATTCTGAAATCTTATCTCAGAATTTTGAGATATAAACTCACAATTGCGAGTTATAAAGTCAGGATTGCGAGATATAAACTCACAATTGTGAGAAATAAACTCTTAATTGACTTTTCTGGCAATTGCAAATTTAAATTTCGCAACTCTGAAATCTTTTCTCAGAATTGTGAGATATAAACTTGCAATTGCAAGTTATAAAGTCAGGATTGCGCGATATAAACTCACAATTGTGAGAAATAAGCTCGCTATTGACTTTTTTCCGGCAATTGTGAATTTAAATTTCGCAATTCTGAAATCTTTTCTCAGAATTTTGAGATATAAACTCACAATTGCAAGTTATAAAGTCAGGATTGCGAGATATAAATTCACAATTGTGAGAAATAAGCTCGCAATTGACTTTTTTCCGGCAATTGTGAATTTAAATTTCGCAATTCTGAAATCTTTTCTCATAATTGGGATATATAAACTCGCAATTGCAAGTTATAAAGTCAGGATTGCGAGATATAAACTCACAATTGTGAGAAATAAGGTCGCAATTGACTTTTTTCCGGCAATTGTGAATGTAAATTTCGCAACTCTGAAATCTTTTCTCAGAATTGTGAGATATAAACTCACAATTGCGAGTTATAAAGTCAGGATTGCGAGATATAAACTCACAATTGTGAGAAATAAACTCTTAATTGACTTTTCTGGCAATTGCAAATTTAAATTTCGCAACTCTGAAATCATTTCTCAGAAATGTGAGATATAAACTTGCAATTGCAAAAGTCTAATTCTAAGGAAAGAAAGACTGACTTTTTTCCTCAGAATTGCAAGGTAATATATCTCAATTCTGACTTTAACACACAATATCTGACTCGAACAGAACTGCGAGACATAAAGATGCAGTTATGAGGAAAAAAAGTCAGAATTGCGAGTTTACGAAAGTTTATTTTTTAAATCTTTTTAACACGCAAATGGACCTTTATATAAAAAGTCAGAATTGTTAGATGAAAAAGTCACATCTGTTGTGAAAACAAGCTTTCATTCCATTGAACTGTGGAAGAATTCTATATTCCATTTACAACATATGACTGTTTCCGGCATATCCCTGATTTACAGCCCTGATTCTGAAGATCTTGTCTGTCATTTACAAACTTGTACAAAGTGACTCCTATGCTACTAAAAGGTAAGTGATAGTGATAACATATCCACAAACTCTGTAGGTTAAAATATGGTTACAATTTTTTTCCTTCACAAGATCATTTTACATGCTCTTGTGTTACATTTTGAAAAGTAAAAAAAAAGAATCCATGTTCCATGCTTGTATGCATAAAAATGATAAAAGTAAAATGGTGTTTAAGATTGAGTTCAGCATGTCATACTGCAGGACTATATTTTGGCAAGTTTTTCTCCAGCGCCTTTAAGATATGACCTGTTTCATGTCTAAATATTTAACATTTTTGTCAGCTTTTGCGGACCGTTTCATTCAAACCACCTGTGGATATAAGTGATGATGTGATTATAAATCAGCAAACAGTGTCATAAATCATCTGATATAGGGAGCAGGTGGAACCTTTGATTTTTTTTTTTTTTTTTATGACGTGATTTGTCAAGTGCACCTGTGCACTGAAATGTTTGCTCTTGGATCCGTCAGGGATATTTACTATAATGACGTGCAGCTGTTTGGGTCACAGAGGACCGTGGATTTCATCGTCGAGGACGTTTCGTGCTTGCTGAAGGTTCCTCGTAGGAGTCTACATGTTGTATGTGCATATGGCTCTAGTGTATAGTATAGACTTTTATACACTCACACAAAAGCTAAACGGATAAAGTGGTTATCATGTATTATTTAAGGCCTCATTTGCATAGGTTGACCATATCCAAATTATTTCTTTTAATAATCCTCGCAGCTTGCAACATCCAAAGGTTTCATCTCAGGTGATCTGTGTTATTTGGAGGAAGATGGCACGAAGGTGGACTGCAATTCCAGCTCCGCGGTGAGTCCAGATCGCCAGCCAACCTTTCTGTAAAGCTCACTTAATGTGCACTGTATGCCCGAGCATGATTTATATAATCTCCTTCTGCCCAAAGCCATTCATCTGCAATTCGACATTTTTAGACCGTATCTGTCAAACATTCACATCAGTATAACTCAAAAGCTGTTCCACTTGAGCACTGGTCTGACATACCATTCTGAAGTTTTTAGTCCATCCTATTTTTGCTGGGAATGATTTGAAATGTTTTCATAATTTTTCCCCCTCCCCCTAGGCTACCCCTGTGTCTTCCAATGTTAACGGCATCAGAAGTATCCTTCCTGTTTTCTTAAACCATGTAAAGGAACACCATCATAATCAAGGTCAAGTCACCTTATGTATTTAGCGCTGTATCTAATACAGATAGATTCAAAATAGATTCACATTAATAAACAGGAAAATAACAGAATAATGATGCAAACTTCATTGAATATGATAGAAATTCAAATTCTGCTTTTTAACTTTTTAAAAGATGATATCATTATTCAGCTTGAGTCAGTTCAGTGTTGGTTCATTCAGTTGTTGGGGCAAAATTCGTCAGTTATGAAATGAATTCAATTAAAGGACAAGTTCAGTATTTTATACTTAAAGCCCTGTTTTAAAGGTTCTCTGAGCGATCCTGGGTGTTGACGTTCGGAATATTTTCAAACAAATCGGAGGCTAGCTAGACCCTCCCTCCTCCGCATCTCATCTCCTCCCTCTCCCTTCCGTGCTTCTTGAAGTAATTGTGAACGTGCATTTCTAGCAAATTATATCCTTGTGTGGGTTTGGCGAACATAAGCGTCAATTTAGAAGAAAAAAACAATTTAACGTTACCCACCTGTCCAGCAAAAACAGAGCAACCTGAATGTTGGACTGGAAGCCCTTCTGCCGCCGGAGTTCTCGCCATCGTTCAAAAGCTTTGCTACCGATGTAAATTCGGAACTTCGCACGTTCTTTATCCGACTCCTTCTTCTTTTTAATTTTGTTCGTCAGAACGACGTCTCTTTGGTCGTGTCTTTGGCCATTTTTCAAACTTCCCTCTGATGCTTCGCTCACCTTCACACACACACACCCTTCATGTGCACGCGCACTAACCGCCCAGACCCACCCTCAAATACTTCTGGCCAGTGATTGGCTGGAACACTCTTTGTTAGGTTTCGTGGTCCGGGTGAGACATGATTGTTTTTGTTGCCGTTTTCGGAGCCTGTGGTGTCTACAGAGACCGCGTTTTTTTACAGTGTGTTTAGGGGACAGGCAGCTAGCCGATAGTGAGGAGACGTTTGATGTATGTGACAAAAATGTTTTGGCCCCACATCGCTTGGAGAACCTTTAAGATCGTTTCTGATGATCGGTTAATAGAACGGTTAAGATTGAAATTTGGACAGATGCTGCTGGCCCGAGAATTTTCGGTTTCTGTGGTTGCACCTTCACAATGGTTGCATAGGTGCACTGGAAAACCCTCCTAAAAAGCATTAAAGTTAGTTTACAAAGACGTGAAACTCACTGAGTGGTCTGGGGTGTTCACTGATATGCTCACACCAAAATCGCTGCAAAAGATGCTTTCCAACAGGATTTATCATAGATTTTTATCCAACTCCATTGACTTGTATTGGATGTGCTGTGAGGTACGGTATTACTCATCCGCCGGAAATGGAAATGGGGTTGTTTGTATTCTTCTGCTTTTTCTGTGTATGAAATTCCAGTGGTTTGCTTGCAATTGGCAAAGGTGCATTATCGCCACCAACTGGGCTGGAGTGTCTATTTAATCAAGCTCTCAACGGAAGTATGTACGGTTGTGAGGCGTTTGGAAAATTATGTCTACAATTTTACATCGAATGGTAAAACATCTGTTGGAAAGCATCTTTTGCAGCGATTTTTGGGTGAGCATATCAGTGAACAGGGCTATTAAAACAGGGCTTTAAGTGTAAAATACCGAACTTGTCCTTTAAGTTATAAGTAACTCTACAGAGGACAATAGTATCAACAAGTCTTTATTTCAGGCTTAGTTTTAGTCATTTTAGTAATTTAGTCCAACTAAACCTAATTTCAGTAAGATGCAACTTTTCTCCCACCAGCCACAACAAAACTCCTGGTCTACTGTTATCAGACAAACACCAGAGTCAAGATATAATTAAATGAAATAAAGGCGGAATTAAATCATAAGACTTTTGGAGATCCTTTCTGACCTATGCTAAGTGCCTCCTGGTTGCACTGCACAGTGATGTGTGGGGTTTTGGCACAATGGAGGCTTTTAAATCACAGAAATGATTCACATTGATATAGTTATGTCACTGCTCTATCAAAGTTAATTGTAGCTTTTAAAGGGATATTTCACCCAAAAAATAAAATGATGTCATCCTTTACTCACTCTGAAGTTGCTCCAAACCTGTATGAGTTCCTTTCTTCATGTTCAACACACAAAAAAAGATATTTTGAAGAATGTCGTTAACCAAACAGTTGATGGATAATAGTATTTACAAATAGTATTTGTATTATATATTTATATATACTATGGAAGTCATCAACTGTTTGGCTACCCATATTCTTTAAAATATTTTCTTTTGTGTTCAGCAGAAGAAAGAAACTCATACAAGTTTGAAACAACTTACATGTTTTAATTCATGATTGTGAATTATAAACATTAAAATATAAAAATATAATTTATATAATTAATTTGAAGGACCGTATGAATGAACCTCTCTGTTGGATTATCTATTACATTCCTCAGCAACATATAAGACATTGTATCATCTGCAAAATTCATTCTGATAGTGGAGAAAGATGCAACGTTCCAGAGACTACTGGACGATGATTTTTGTACCAGACTTTCGCCCTGCATCATCATAACAGTAAGCATCTGTAAGATCAGTGCTGGTGTGTACTTTCAAGGCCTGAATGTTTGGTCTTGTGTGTTCATCAGGGTAAAGGGATGCCTGATGTCAACAGCAGACTGATGGTGAGGAAACTGTGGGACACGCTACACGTCCCAGTTTTTGCTCTGGTGGATGCAGATCCTCATGGTACAAACACACACACACATTTATTAATCATGCTTACATCATGTTGCTCATTCAAGAATGAGGGATTTTAGGGTGCCAACTACCCAAAACCATTGTTGGTGAAAGTTACGTTTAGAGTAATGTGTTACAATATTGTCTTACTCTCTAAAAAAACTCATTGTGCTACTTAGTTTTTATGGAAAGTGCGTTACATTGCGATTTTTACGGCAAAATGTAGAGGTTTATCTAAAGTCATTTCAGCTTATTAGTATGGTTGAATTGAATCATTTAAGGTCCGCAGCAAAGACCATTGGTTAATAAAGGGAGATTAAATACATAAAATATATTTGTGTAATTTAAAATATTTTACGATTGCAGGTTTGTGTAATATTCAGAGTTTGCATTTCATTTCACTCTTTTTTGAGGAATACTGAACCTATTTCTGTGCAAGTCAGATGAGTAAATGCTCACATTTATTCCAGAACTACAATAACCATCATGTTTCGCACAGCGCACACAACACCTCTGCACTCACTCACGATTTCTCTCAACATGAGGACAGGAGAGATTTGAAAAGTAATCTGATTAAAGTTACTCAAATTGTAATACCCCCAACACTGCCCACAACACCACTAGCATCTTTGTGAAAAAGTGTGCTTAATTGTATTAAATATGCACTTGTAGTCTTTGAAGTATATTTTGTTTCTTACATATAACGCCAGCTAAGTATACTTAAAAAGAGTACACCGTCATAAATGCATTTTTTGAAAGTGCAATTAATAAAAAAGTCACTTATTTTAATGTCTTGACTAACAATACTAAAGCACATGCAAAGTACTTGATTATAATTTTAACTTTAATTAAAGTGAATATATTTCTATGTTCTAAATTGCTCGTTACGAATGTGTAATAACAAATATATATTTAAATACATGACATGGTAGTTTTAATAGAAACTGCATTAAAGTATATCTCTCAAGGTGTCATTGAAAAGGCTCTTAAAAATGTCATGTTGCCTGCAACATGTAATTTATACTCCGTAAAGTCATTGAACCACAAACACATTTACAAGCTAAGATAACAAACACACGCATGCTCCATCGTTCACATGAGTTCATCGGTCCCTGAGAATGACTGATCCTGCAGTGATTTTCATTTGTGGCAGGTCTAGTGCAGTTTAGCATGAACATGAAGGCCCTGCTTTTTCTGACACTGTCATTATCAATGACTCCAGCGCTCTCTGTGCATGTGTTCTTTGTTTACTTGTCTCTCTTTACTTTGTTCTCGGGCGAATTAAGTTGTCCCAAAGGATAATTGCAAGGGTATGGTAGTGATTGCAGAATCAGCCTCTCCTTTTTTTTTTTTTTTTTTTCCCAGGCATCGAGATCATGTGCGTCTACAAGTATGGCTCACTGGTAAGTCCTGTTTCCTACTATTTCTGTGCAATTTCCAGTGAGGCCTGTACAGTTTTGCATTGCGGCGACATGTAATTATTCTTCTCTCTTTGTGGCAAGACAAAAAAGAGGAAGCTCTCATTCATGAACTTAAAATTTACCCTGCGGAAAAAGTAAAGCGTTTCTACATGTGTATGTGTGACACATCTGCAGAGTGTGTGGCTACATTTTGGCTGTTTAACTCACTTTCACATACAGAATCTTGCAGTACAATATATATATATATATATATATATATATATATATAGGTAATTTTCCAGGATAAAATATCTAAACAAATATGAATGAAGAAATAATATAAATATAGTATTCAAAAGAATATAATAACATTTTTATATAAGTACATATTGTAACATAATATTACATTTTTACTAGAGAAGCAAAATTGTGTTAAATAAGATTTTTTTAATTTGTTTTTGAAAGAAGTCTCTTCTGCTCACCAAGATAAAGTTAAAACAGTAAATACAGTTTAAACTAACATTGTGGAAATATTATAAAATTGTTATGATAAGTATTGTTAAATATTATTATTTAAAATAACTGTTAATTAAAATAAAATGAAATGTAATTTTAATATATTTTAAAATGTAATGATTTTCTGCTCAAGAAACATAATTTCTTATTATCAATATTGAAAACAGTCATGCTGCTTAATATTTTTTGTGGAAACCATGATGTACTCTTTTCAGGATTCTTCTTTAATGAATCTGACAAGTTCATAAGAACGGCATTTATTTGAAATAGAAATATTTTGTAACATTATAAATGTCTTTACTGTCACTTTTGATCAAATTAATGTCTTTACCAAATAAAGTATTCATTAAAAAATAAAAACTATTCTACACCAAACTTAAACAGTTTTGCTTCTCAGTTACAATTTTGTTATTAAATTTGATTAAATTTTATATTAAAAAAGACAAAAATTCTGATAAGGTAAATTACTTTTTTTAAACATATCATGTTGGCTTGTTGTTTAATGTCTGTCGGCTGTCCAGCTTTAGGAACTCTAACTGTCATTTGTCCGCAGTCAATGGCCTTCGAGGCCCACAGTCTGACTGTCCCCAGTGTGCTGTGGTTGGGCCTCCTGCCTTCAGACATCCAGAGGTTTGGGAAAGTCAACTCATTACTCTGCTCTGTGGTTTGTGATTGAGGCTGGGCTTGCTCTGGTTTCCGTTTTCTGGGGTTTTTTTTGTTTTGGTTTTTGTTGCTGTTTTTTATTTCCTTCCTCTTGAAAGCTATTTTGAAGTGTATGTGTCAACTGTCATGGACTTCAGAAATCAGAACCTCTTTTTAGGAAAATAGAGTAAACTACAGAAGAAAGAAATGCTAACTGCCGTTGTTAGCACCATGTAGCCTACATGATATGTTAAACACTGGCCACTTTGCAAGGCACATTATCTAGTATTGTATTGCGTAAGTTTCTTTTATGCTTTTAGTAAGGGGAATTAATGCCACACTACCAAAAATTGGCAGTTTCCCATCTTTTAGCTCAGTTCTGAGATTTAGCTTGTAGAGAATGCAGCAGAACACAATGATCTGGCATACTTTATCTGTACAACATCACCCAAACTGAATCTGCTTTTTCAAATGCTGGAAGTACACTTGATTATACTGCGTGAATGGATATACATCCAGTTAAGACTTCATTTTGATGACTTTTACTTGATTAAGGTCATTATTTGTTTAAAAAAAAAAAACTAGGGGTGTGACGATCTCACAATATTTAAATGTGATGTAATTTCTCATTGAGGTGAAAAGCTTTCTCGTTATATTAGCATGAAGGAGTTGAGTTTGTGGCTAAACCTTTTACATTGCTTGCATTAAGTTGTTCTCAAACTCAGAAAGTAGAACTGAAATGACATTTGTTATTAGATAGGGCTGTCACGATTCCTTGATTAAATTTAGGGGCGGCAGTGGCTCAGTGGTTCATGTAGGTTGTCTACAAACCGGAAGGTTGGTGGACACGTATGAATGGGTGAATGTGAGTCATAATATAAAGCGCTTTGGTGATCATTGGGTCTGTGAAAGCGCTATATAAATGCAATCCATTTACCATAAATTTGAGTGCTTCAAAAAAACCTGCGCTTTAGATTTCTATTTAGACAATTTCCTTATTTTTGACAGCCAGACGAAGGGATGTTCCAGTAAGATAACTGTTTCTCCTTCTCCTCCTTCCTATCCTGAATCCCTCTAGCTAAAACAGCACATACTTGTATGAACATATAAGGAGGAGTGGCTTTAAAGCTAACTTCAAGTAAATTATACAAAGGAAAACCAGGTAAATGCAGTACAGGAAACTTCAAGTAATTTCTGTACAAGGAAAACTTTAAGAAAACTCTATACAGGATAACTTAACAACTTAAATAATACTGCACTGCACATAAAACATAAAATACAAATTGACAGCATATTAAATTGTTCTTTTATAAAATCTTATAATTTTATAAAAATATAAAATCTTACCTTCGGCTCCGCCTCTGTCCTTTACAAGCGTGCCGCACAAGCCCACAAAAGTGAAGCCAAAATGTCTCGATCGCCCCCCTGTGACCGGTCCTAGTATAGGTCATAAACCCCGCCTCCCCATGTTATTCAATGGGACGTGAGACCAACTAAACAATTAAAATACACTTTACATATCCTTTTTCTAAAGAGTCATTCACTGTAGTTTCTATCACACTGCTGAAATTTCAAGTGTTTGTTTTTAAAATAAGTTTGTTTTTAGTTAGTTATTTGATATAAAAACGGTGCTGTGACGACATGATTGACAGCTATGATTGACAGGTTCTCTGTGCGAGGTAGTCACTGAAGCACCAGCTGACTTTTTTCATAATGTTGACTATGTAGTTAGTAGTTGTATTTACCTCATTTTAACGAGGTACTGCAATCAGCGGACATCATTGGAGAGGAACAGGGCAGACAGAGGCTACTTAAGAAACGTGCGAGGCGTGTGCTTGCAAAAGATTCAGTGAGACTGAGGGCGGGGCCTTGATTTCGCGGCTTTACTTCCTGCTCACGACTGCGCATGTCTCGTCCCGAAAATGCAAATGCGCAGACTCAAGTCCCAAGATGTCAGCGCCATATCGGGACATTGGCGGCTTCAGTTCTCTCTGATGGAAAAGAGCGGAAGAGCGTCGTCCATCTTTTTTTACAGTCTATGGTCATTTATCACACCGGCCTCGGGCCCTCTGGCTCTCCACTCAGGCGCTCGTCTCTGCGGCTTCGCTTAGCTCTCCAGTGTCTGTGATGTTGCTCTGTACCATCGACTCTCTGTCTGTACCCTGGGATCCATCGGCTCCTTCTCCATCGGTCGTCCGACGGATGCCCCATCAACCCCAACTCTGCTTACTACCCTGCTGAGCTCTGGTTCTGTGGCATCGCTGGGTATCTACCATCATTACCGCCGGGGTCACCATCATCTCCTGTCATCATCCCTTCACCATTCCTTTGTCATCTCCTGTCATCATCCCTTCACCATCTTCTTCCATCACCATCCCTTCATCATTTTCGGTCGCCATCCCTTCGACATCTCCTGACGTCATCCCTTCACCATCTTCTGTCGTAATTCCTTCATCATCCCCTGTCATCATCCCTTTTACCTCTACTGTCATCATCCCTTCACCATCTTCTTCTGTCACCATCGCTTCGCCTTCATGTCATCATCCCTTCACCATCTCTTGTCATCATCTCTTGTCATCATCTCCTGTCATCATCCCTTCACCATCTCCTGTCATCATCCCTTCACCATCTCCTGTCATCATCCCTTCACCATTTCCTGTCATCATCTCTTGTCATCATCCCTTCACCATTTTCTGTAGCCATCCTTTTGCCATCTCTTGTCACCATCCCTTCGCCATCTCCTGTCATCATCTCCTGTCACCATCCCTTCACCATCTTCTGTCGCCATTCCTTCGCCATCTCCTGTCATCATCCCTTCATCATCTACTGTCACCATCCCTTCGTCATCTCCTGTCATTATCACTTCGTCATTTCCTGTCACCATCCCTTTGCCTTCTCCTGTCATCATCTCTTGTCACGATCCCTTCACCATTTTCTGTCGCCATCCTTTTGCCATCTCCTGTCATCATCCCTTTGCCTTCTCCTGTCATCATCTCTTGTCACCATCCCTTCGCCATCTTCTGTCGCCATTCCTTCGCCATCTCCTGTCATTATCCCTTCATCATCTACTGTCACCATCCCTTCGCCATCTCTTGTCATCATCTCTTGTCACCATCTCTTCGCCATCTTCTGTCATTATCACTTCGTCATCTCCTGTCACCATCCCTTTGCCTTCTCCTGTCATCATCTCTTGTCACCATCTCTTCGCCATCTTCTGTCGCCATTCCTTCGCCATCTCCTGTCATCATCCCTTCGCCCTCTTCTGTCACCATCCCTTTGCCTTCTCCTGTCATCATCTCTTGTCACCATCCCTTCGCCATCTTTTGTCGCCATTCCTTCGCCATCTCCTGTCATTATCCCTTCATCATCTACTGTCACCATCCCTTCGCCATCTCCTGTCATTATCCCTTCATCATCTACTGTCACCATCCCTTCGCCATCTCCTGTCATAATTCCTTCGTCTTCTCCTGTCATCATCACTTCGTCATTTCCTGTCACCATCCCTTCGCCATCTTTTGTCGCCATTCCTTCGCCATCTCCTGTCATTATCCCTTCGCCATCTTCTGTCATCATTCCTTCGTCATCTCCTGTCATCACTTTGTCATCTCCTGTCACCATCCCTTCGCCATCATTTTCTGTCAACATTTCGTCCTCTTCCTAAGGCTAATTGTTCTGTTCTCCAAGCCGCAAGGTCATACCTTGGAGGAGGGGGTCTTCTGTTAGGTATATTCACTTGTGTATTTCTGGATTGGAACTTGTGGATTTTCATCTTCTTCGTCTTTTTGACAGATGGAAACATAGCTACTGACTTTGATTTTGATCTGAATTGTAGGTTTTTGTATTGAAATGCACAAACTACATGTAAAAGTGGTCAGCTGTTTAGTGATTTCACCCATCTGAATGACAGCATGCATTAAAAAAAATCACTGGAAACATCATCAGGTATTTTTGCTCTGATTCCGACAGCATCAGCACATTCATGCTGCCAGTTTCCTGCTCCACCTCATCCCAAAAACACTACTGGACAGAGATCCAACACACTCTCCTTAAAGTCTACATGAAAATAAGAAGACTGCTCAAAATTTTCAGCACTGATGTATTGAATTAAAGTGATGTTTCAGTTTTCTGATTTAATCTGCTACACCATGATAGCTGAACAGAATTGATTCTGGCCTGGTCTTATAATTTTATAAAAACACATTGTTCTGTTAACATTTTTGATATTTGATCAGTGAAGTTCTTATCATTTCTACATTGACTTTAGGATTTATACATTATTTTTGTCATGGCAGCACTGTTATAAAATGAGATATAACTTTACACGGAAAAGTTTAGTAAACAATTTTTTACACTACAATTATTTTTGACATGCATATTGTTTACGTCTTGTAGCTTTACAATTGAAATGTACTATTTACATTTCTATTGTAAGGACCTCACTATAACCCAGATTTTTTTTTTACTTTTTTTAAAGTAAAGGAGGGACAGCCCTTGTGAAAAATGAACTGAACTGAATGTGCAATTGTAATGTACTTCAAATCTTAGTTAATATAAAATCAAAGAAAAAAGGCCACTTAAGTGTACTTAAAGAGTGCACTGTGTTGTCAGATTAAATATTTTACTTTAAAGTACATTTTAAATCATGTTTTAATATTCTTTTGTAGAATAGAATAGAAATGGCATTAGAGTATATTTTAGTCTACCATAAATGCCTGTCAGTACATTCAAACAGCAACTTTAACCATATTTTAAAGACAATATAATTATGAAATTACATATGAAGTTGTACTTAAGTCCTAGTGAAGTAGTTATAAAAGCACATTAAAATGCAGCTAATTGCGTTTAATATAAATTTTAACTAATAGCATTTTAATTTACAGTTACCATGCAGTTAAGTGTCTGAAAACACTGCATTCAGTTCACACTTAAGTATATTATTTCTGTAATGAGCACTCTTAATCATTATGTGCCGTTGTCTTGAATCCAAATTAGTTCCAGTCACTTGATTTTCTATTTGCCTCTATCTGCATCAACTAACACTAGTACCAAATAAAGTGGCCAGCGATTATATGTAAGAGTAAATTACTGAGATTATGTTTGTGTGTGCATTGTTATGAATGCACAAGGCCTCATGGCGTCTGTATGTGAATGGCTGTCACAGGTACAGAGTGCCGGAGGAAACTATTATTCCATTTTCTCAATCAGATGAGAGAAAAATCAACAGCTTGAGGAACAGACCCTACATCACCTGCCAGCCTGCGTGGGAGAGAGAGGTGCCTCATTCCATGCTTCTGTACACTTAAGACATGACAAAGGCAATATGCAAAGAACAGGCGCTATGGTCAAAGATGCGTTTGTGACATCAGTGTTTTGACAGGTGTTTGCAGAGGCCAAGAATGTGAATGATGTCGCCTAATCTATGTGTCTGATTTTTTTCAGGTAGAAACGATGCAGAGACTGAAGCAGAAAGCTGAGATCCAGTCCCTGGCATCTATCGCCCCTCATTTCCTCACTCGAGTCTACCTGCCAAATAAACTGCGCTATGGAGGCTGGATATGAGCATCTGCTGCCCTCTACTGGAATATGTATGCCACACATATAGCATGTTTTCAAATGAAGAATACTGTACTTTGTTCTTACTGAATGTTAGATGAGCAGTTGTGTTGGATTACCGTCACCGTAGACTATGAGTTATGAGCTTAAATATGCCATACATCATCTAAGCTGTTATGTTAAAGCTGCTCTGGACTGGTACATTTGCATTGGCGGTGAATATTATGGAATAAATAAACAAAACGAATTAAGTCTTTACCTAAGTTTCATTTTCTTTAAAAATAAAGGTAGATTGAATATTTGAGAGACAGAACCTGGTTGTCATAGTAGGAGGTGCAATCTTCTGTGCAGGCGTGGTGTTGTACGCTTCAAAGAAGTTGTTGAGTTCATTCAGCAAAGAGATGTCACTGTCAGAAGTCTGATGGAGGCTTGTAATCCATGATGGTCTGGATTCCCCACCACAATCTCCTTGTGTCTCTGCTGTCTCGGAAGTTATGGGCTATCCTTTTAGCATACTGTTGTTTGGCCTTCTTTCTGATGCCCCGGGACAGGTTGGCCCTAGGTTTTCTCAGGCGTTCATCATCGCTAACTCTGATGGCAGCATTTTGTGCCCTCAGTAGGTTGTGAACCTCTCCTGTAAACCCTGGCTTCTGATTTGGGCATAAATGTCTACAATTTACACAATATGTAAATGCACATGGCTTGTTGATCAAAACTGAGTTGATTCTCAGTGAAATTGTCAAACTTCTACACATTGTTTTTCTGCGTGAGCCGCCACATGCAAAATGATCCATTCAATTATCAAAATCATGTAAAATTTGTTCTATTCCAGGAAATACCCTGCATCACAAGGTTCTGACCAGCAGATGTCAGTATGTCCTCCTTTGACTGATGTGCAAATAATTCTGAAAGAAGCAACTCAACTCTCATCAACCAATCAGCATCGCGAGAGGGAGGCAGAACATTTTTTATATTAAATGCCACATATTGTTATTAGAGGGCAGAGGCCCATCCACTCTAATAATAATATGTGGCAGCTTCACTCATCACAGCTGGTGACTGATGGGCCTCTGTGTTCAGCTTCCCGTGGGATGGCTATGTTGGATGGTGTTGGTGATGTGTGTGTTCCTCCACACCATCTGTGTGATGGTGTGGAATGATCCACGGAGTCTGGTGGCGTGAGACTCTCACTCACTCTTCGCCCATGTGAAGCACTCTTACCATAGCGAGATGCTGCTTTCTATCTCTCACAGACAGCAGTGAAGATCAACAGTGAAGGCTTCGCTCCGTGTGTGACAGGTGGGCATCAGTGCAGCTCCTCACGGGATCACGGAATCACTGACTCACGTTCGGGAGCTGTTGTGCTGAGAGCCAGTGTGAACCACTTGTCTGGTTGGTGTTTGATGCTGGTCCTCTTGGGATTCGACCTCATCGAGGAAATGATGTGCCTGAAGACCACTTTAGCGGAGATGATGTGCCTGAAGACCACTTCAGCGGAGATGATGTGCTTGAAGACCACTTCAGCGGAGATGATGTGCCTGAAGACCACTTCAGCGGAGATGACGTGACTGAAGACCACTTCAGCGGAGATGACGTGACTGAAGACCACTTCAGTGGAGATGACGTGCCTGAAGACCACTTCAGCGGAGATGACGTGACTGAAGACCACTTCAGCGGAGATGACGTGTCTGAAGACCACTTCAGCGGAAATGACGTGGGACATGACGTGTCTGAAGACCACTTCAGAGGACATGACGTGACTGAACACCACTTCAGAGATGACGTGTCTGACCACTTCAGCGGAGATGACGTGGGACATGACGTGTCTGAAGACCACTTCAGAGGACATGACGTGACTAAAGACCACTTCAGCTGAGATGACGTGACTGAAGACCACTTCAGCGGAGATGATGTGCCTGAAGACCACTTCAGCGGAGATGACGTGTCTGAAGACCACTTCAGCGGAGATGACGTGGGACATGACGTGTCTGAAGACCACTTCAGAGGACATGACGTGACTGAAGACCACTTCAGCGGAGATAACGTGGGACATGACGTGTCTGAAGACTACTTCAGAGGACATGACGTGACTGAAGACCACTTCAGCGGAGATGACGTGCCTAAAGACCACTTCAGCGGAGATGATGTGCCTGAAGACCACTTCAGTGGAGATGACGTGCCTGAAGACCACTTCAGCGGAGATGACGTGCCTAAAGACCACTTCAGCGGAGATGATGTGCCTGAAGACCACTTCAGCGGAGATGACGTGTCTGAAGTCCACTTCAGCGGAGATGACGTGGGACATGACATGTCTGAAGACCACTTCAGAGGACATGACGTGACTGAACACCACTTCAGCGGAGATGACGTCCCTGAAGACCACTTCAGCGGAGATGATGTGTCTGAAGACTACTTCAGCGGAGATGACGTGGGACATGACATGTCTGAAGACCACTTCAGAGGACATGACGTGACTAAAGACCACTTCAGCGGAGATGACGTGACTGAAGACCACTTCAGCGGAGATGATATGCCTGAAGACCACTTCAGCGGAGATGACGTGTCTGAAGACCACTTCAGCGGAGATGACTTGGGACATGACGTGTCTGAAGACCACTTCAGCGGAGATGACGTGGGACATGACGTGTCTGAAGACCACTTCAGAGGACATGACGTGACTGAAGACCACTTCAGAGGACATGACGTGACTGAAGACCACTTCAGCGGAGATGACGTGCCTGAAGACCACTTCAGCAGAGATGACGTGTCTGAAGACCACTTCAGCGGAGATAACGTGGGACATGACGTGTCTGAAGACCACTTCAGAGGACATGACGTGACTGAAGACCACTTCAGCGGAGATGACGTGACTGAAGACCACTTCAGCGGAGATGATGTGCCTGAAGACTACTTCAGCGGAGATGACGTGGGCCATGACGTGTCTGAAGACCACTTCAGCAGAGATGACGTGACTGAAGACCACTTCAGAGGAGATGACGTGACTGAAGACCACTTCAGCGGAGATGACGTGACTGACCACTTCAGCGGAGATGACGTGACTGAAGACCACTTCAGCGGAGATGACGTGACTGAAGACCACTTCAGCTGAGATGACGTGACTGAAGACCACTTCAGAGGAGATGACGTGACTGAAGACCACTTCAGTGGAGAGACCACTTCAGTGTAGATGACGTGCCAGAAGACCTCTTCAGCGAAGATGACGTAAATGAAGACCATTTTAGCACCGATGATGTGACTGAAGACCACTTCAGCGGAGAGGAGATGACGTGACTGAAGACCACTTCAGCGGAGATGACGTGACTGAAGACCACTTCAGCGGAGATGACGTGACTGAAGACCACTTCAGCGGAGATGACGTGACTGAAGACCACTTCAGCAGAGATGACGGGACTGGCAACCTTTGGCCAAGAATCAGTGGGAATCTTTTACGAGCATTTACAAAATCTGTCTCAGACAGCCAAAACATGACCAAAATCATACAATGGAGCCCGATTTTATAAAAAGAAAGAAAAGAAAAAAAACCAAGTGTGCACCTTGAGACAAATTTGCTTTCAGCCAAGACAACTCAAACATGCATTTTAGTCTGGGACTAGGCTTGCCTTGTCTCCCTAGCTATGAAACATTTTTACCCGTGTTAAAAACACTTTATTTTGGTGTCCAATAAACTGACACAATAGGTTTTGAAGCATGATGTAGTTTCATGGTTTCTTGTATTTATCTTTTAGTTTTTTTATTGTATTAATTTATCTTATAATTGTAACCACATATTATTACATTATTTAATTCTTTTTATTGATTTATTTTACTGTTGAGGATCCGTGTGATTATTTTAAAGGAAATAATATGAGTTGCTACAGCGCTTGTTTGTTGACAATCCTGTGGATCATAAGCTCAGGAGTCACGAAGGTAATGACGCTTATTTAGCGCGAGAGGGCGCGGTTTACTCGTTTTCATTCTATTCAGAAACTATTACATGAGACGCCTCGAACCACCGTCTCTTAGGTTTGTGAGTATCATGTTTGAATTCAAGATGAATTCTATTTTTCTTTTTTACTAGAAAAGGTGTTTACTAAAAGGTAAACCCCTTTTAGTAGCCTATCATTAAAAAAATTGTGATAGCTTACATTGCTGTGAAATCTTGATTTGTACATACAGTATTAAACGTAGGAATCAATTAATATGTAAAAAGTTATCACGTTCGGACTGAAACAATGTACGTTTACTTGGTTATCTATATAGACTCGTCTTTATTATACACAGTATGTCAACATTTGAAGTGGATCATCAAAGTTGTCCTGAGACATTTTGATCAAAATTAATGTATAACTTTGAAAGGGTTTGATCCATTTCAAATGTTGAATACTGTAGCTATATCAAATAGGATCCATAGGGCTTTTGAAGAAAAAAAAATGTTTTTTTGTTTTTTTTTTAAACTAATCATTTAGATATATCTTAATAAGAAAAACCTATTGGGAGATATACTGACAATGAATATGCATTGTATGTAAGTACTCTGCTCTACTATTATAAAGATTTCATTGATTTACATCTGAATTTCATTTTACTTTTGACCATAGCAACTGCAGCAAATTGCATATTTTTGCTCAGTTCGGGCCTCTGAATAATATTAAGGTGTATTTTTTTTTCTTCTCACGTCCTCCAGATACACACTATATATAAGCCTTAAAGGTGCCATCTAACATCATAAATCAAATCCTACTCCATATTCCATAACAGATGGGGGCAGTAGCTATACCTCCAAAAAATGACTTGTGCTCCTACCATCGCGCATGTTATTCAAATCATTTGACATGATAGTAAAAGGTTGGAAGACCGCAGTTTCACGTGGAACATTTGGAGATTTTTAGAGATCAGAGACTCAATGAACTAAACACTAAAGTGAACTAAACTAAACACTATGAATCTCAACACTAAATGATGAAGACCGCCTCATAGATCTCAAAAACAAGCTGGTGCATTTCGACGGTATGGGAAAATAAAAGCTTGGGCAATTATTTGAAGTTTATGGTATTCGTTTTGTTCATATTACACTTTTATTGTTAGTGAATTAATTTGACAGACAGCATTCGCTGATGTTGATCAAGCTAGCGCCGTGAATTCACCGTGAGACACACGCAATTGACACTTAGCAAGCAGGTTAGTTAAGCTCTCCGATTCTGTCAATTATATTACGCAATTCAAAGAATAAAACCGTTTTGGCGCTTGTACATGTTACACTACAGATCCCTAGCGCACGTGAACCGATCGTCTCTACTAGCTTGAAAAAGAACACGAACACTGGTGAAAGATACAGTATGCTACAACTTACCAAAATGTATTCCTTATGCATAATGTCGACCAATCATTTTTTGAACTCTTCCCTGAACTGAAATGTGGTAATGGGCTGTATTTCCACACGACTGACATCAGGTTCAAGTACACACAAGCCGGCGCGAGCGCGACTCACTCGTCTATTGCAGTTTGGCTGGTGCTAACGTTGCCCGTCCGCATACCGCCTCCCATGGCCGGAACTGGTATTACGACACCTGCCGGGCCGGGGCTAGTAATATAGCATGCTAATTCAGGTTAATATCTCAGCAGCACTGTAACTTGTCAGTTTTTTAATGACATCTTTGCACTTATTTCTTCTCATTCTTTTGATGCGTGTAGCTCATTTTTCGTATATTGTTACCTCAATTATTACATATGCCACCTTTAAGAGTGATGTATCAATTATGATTCTTAATAAATAAAAAACATTAGATTTAGATTTTGCCTGAAAGTTCAAATGTTCTATTAAAAAATTATGACTATTATTTCATATTTCATATGTCAGGCTTTAGTGACAAGACAACCCACAGGATGTGTGGAGTTTCTTTTTGCATCATTATTTGCATTATGCAATGGAAAGTAAACCGTTGGTCACGTGATCACATAAAGCATAAAAACTTTTTTATTATATTGCAGAACTATTTTTAAAGACCTTCTATTTACTAAATACATAGAGTTGTGTAGGCCTATGATGCACATCAGTTCTGGGAAAAATGCATCCTTGTAAATATGTTTACAAGCATGAAAGACATGCATCGTCTTTGTCTTTAATGCAATACATGTTATTTGATTCATTTTCACACGTTGAGGTCTCGTGTCCCTCAGATGACGTCAGCGGTCTGGCCTCGGTCCTGCTACAGTGCCTGCCGGAACTTCCTCATTGTGGGGATGTTGGCCAAGAAGGCCGTCTCTGAACTCTCCGCCTGTCCACATCCAAGTCCGGTGGTCCCAGCACATCCCGACCGCCTTGTGCTTTCCCGGTTTTATCGTGGATTCCGATATAGAGGCCATGACAGCTGAGGGATCTGACATGGCAACCATGACGGCTGTGACCCGTGGGGGCCCAAACTCCGTGACCACCATATCTATCTAGAGACCACCGTTAAGGGGGAATCACATCTCTGAAGGGTGTAATATAGGAATTCACTCAGGGATCCTCGAGGACTATCACAGATAAATCTACAAAATGTAGATTGCAATGGTAAACCCAGTCCTATAAATATGAAGGTCTCTGGAGTATTATTGAGTTGGGGGTTAAGTCATCGGATAGAGGCGTTTGTCTGCAGACAAAGGGTCTTTCAATCCCTTTCAGGTTCCAGAGGTGTGAACATCTGCACGTTACAGTCTTTGAGGCTGGAGAGGGTGTGAGATCTCGAACACCAAAGCCTTAATACTTATAGCAAAGACGTGCCAATAAAGTCACTCCTACGTCTCGCTATTCTCAACATATTTGTCAGAAGCCTTAATACTGGGCATAGAACCTCTCAAGATGTTTACTTGCCATCCTGTCTGTCTTCAAGAGCGCCGAGCTCAAAACAACTGGACTGTAAGACACAGTTGCTTTAGCAAGAGAGAGGAGCTGGATTCAGCACAATACGGTGGAGCCTGTCTGCGCCGAGCAGTGACTTGCACCATTGTTGCTGTGGTAGATAGACTGATAGATGTGTTGGACACTGGCACTTGGTGTGAAATTGTGTGTGAAGTTTAATCTGATGTATAGTGGGCAGGCAAGACAAAAGTACACAAAAAGTACACTAAATGCATCAAAGGGATAGTTCACCCAAAAATGAAAATTCTGTCATCAATTACTCACTCTAAACCTGTTTGATTGGTTTCTTTCTTCTTGTTTGACACTGTTTGACCTATAGAAATTGGGGACCAAAACAACATTTTTTAAATATCTAATTTTGTGCAAAGAAACAAAAGTCATACAGGTTTTAAATGACACGAGGATGAGTAAATGATGACACGGGTATTCTTTTTGGCTGAACTGTCCCTGTAAGCCTAACAAGTTTAAAAAAAACTTTTTTTTTTCCATTAAATCTGTAAATCTCAGCTGATTTTGAATAAAATTCCAGATTGGACATATGAAGTTGTGAAAGAAACACAAATTGTTTTACAGTGTGGCTATTGTTAATACTAAAACTATTTAGAAAAGCATGTTCTTTGAAATAGAGCTGAAAAAAAAAAATAAATATTAGATGAAAAACATAGAAAGTTGCAAACAGAAATTTTGCTTGCACGCTGTAAAAAAAAATCATGATTTGTTATCCTAAAGTTTTTCCTCTGTCAAATCAACTTAGATAATTTATGTGGTTCAGATATCATAATATTTTGAGTTTCTGATTATTAAATCATTCTCATTCATTGTATTAACTCAATTTTTCAATTTCATTGAACTTTTTTACTTACTTTTTTTTACTTTTTTACAGTGATCTAAAACTGCAAAAACTAGCTAAACATTTTTAGAAAACAAATTAAAATTGCACAAAAGCTAAATTAATAAAACTTAACTTGATTAAAATTACAAGATTAAAAATAATCCATAATTCAAAACATTAAGAAATACTTAATAATACAAAAAAATAACAGTTTTGTCTAAAAGAAAAAAGGAATCAAAATTGCATATAGGCCAAAAATAAAACTGCAACACATTTAGCACTTCTTCTTCTTTCTTTTTTTTTTTCGTTACGAAGTAAATTGTCTTTTTGTTAACACAAGAATGTATGCATACAGATACTGAATGCAAAAAAAAACAAACAAACAAAAAAACTAGTGACTGGTTAGTCAAGAAGGATTCTTCTAATGTCTCATATCTGTCCTTCCTGCAACTGTCTTCAAACGTTTGTTCCTTTTTCTTTCATCACTCACCCCTTCAGACTTGCTGGCTGCAGGCGTGAGAAACGTTTCCTCCACTTGCCTTCAGGCCAGAGCTGTAGTTCCTGCGGTTCCTGTGACCAGAGTGTCAGGGGTGTCAATGTTCCCACATAAGGCTGCACTGTAAATGTAAATGACAGTATGTGAGTGACTGGCAGATTGGTGTTGAGTTCTTTGATGCTGAGCGACCCCCTTCATCAAGCATCATATGAAATCGTCATCTATAGTAGATGGATGAACAGCACATCCCTGGGACAAACAAAAGTGCACAAAAACCTATTTGACCCTGGTCTTTACACATATCTATATCTATATACAGTCTACTGTGTCTAAAGTCTAAAGTGGACCATCAAAAAATGAAAAGTGTAAGCCTTGTTTTTTCTTCCAGTTTAAGTCGATGTGCCAAGTAATCATGTTGGCTTTTTTATACTTTATAACTGAATAATTGTAAGTGTTTTCACAATGAACCGATTTATGCTAATTCAAAGCAATTTGAAAAAATCGATTTTGAAAAGATGATTGTTTAAATCAAATCAAATTGACGCAAATGCATGGTTAATAATAAAATATGCCCCTATTACTAATGCATTACATACAGTTTATTAGTTTATGTTTTTCAAATAGATTGCAATCAAACAAAATGCAGAAATCGTAAATTGAGGCCTAAATATATATATTTGAGAGCCTTTTCAATAAATAATGCAAAAATAATTTTTGCTTTTTGTTGTTTTTAGTAAATTTTCTATAAATTAAATATTATTTTAATTATTTTTCATTCTTAAAAAGGCCTTTATATTGCATCTACAACAACAAAAATTTTTTTTAATGCAGATGTTTAAATCAGCAGACTAATTTGCATGAAAATATATAGGCTACTTCTAATCTGAATCTGACATCATTTTTTTTTTTATAATTTTTCCTCATTTTTTCCCCTTTGTATCAGAACAGCATTATTTTCATTTAAAGATTTAAGATTTTCAGATTTTCTGGTCTCAGACTTTTGGACCCCATGCACTGCCATACTCTCCAGATAACATCAACCATTTCAAACACATGGACCACTATATGCTCGGAAACAATACATTGACTTTCAGTGGTCATTACATGGGTATCTCAATGGATAAATATGTTATGTTAGCAATTGCATAAAGAAATACTAATGCACAGGTTGTAAAAAACAACAAAACCCCAAATATTCATTGCAACTCAAGTATAGACAATACAGTCAGTCATCAACCACACGGAAGACTCACAGTTTCTGCAGGGGCTCAGAACAAAGGCAGGTGCAGTTTGGAAACAAGGTGATGCAGAGGAAGGGTCTGTGAGCGTCAGGAATAGGAGGGGTGCTTGACTAGCATCGCATTGGATGTGGAGGCAGGAAGGTGTGAGTGTAGGCTATGTCTTCTGAGCGGCGCGAGCGAGCGTCAGTCCGTCAGTCACCTGCCGTCCGCCTGCCCTCATTGTTTCTCCGCTCATGGACTAGTGGAGTAGTTTGGCACATGACGGAGAGCAACGGGAGCCACAATTGTTGTTTTTTCCAAGCCAAAGGACTAACGTTATCTACCTCGCTGCCTTGTTAGAGTAGCAGAAGAAGCGTTCGTTATTTATGTTTATTTATACTTATTTATAACCCTCGCGTTTCGTATCTACACTGCACTGAATTTCGCGCCCCAATGCTTTTACATCAGTTCGTGAATGGGACGTTGGAAACGATGTATCCCAGTATTCAGAAAGACACGACTTTCACCAAGATCTTCGTCGGCGGTCTGCCGTATCACACCACGGACGCGTCGCTCCGCAAATACTTCGAGACTTTCGGCGACATAGATGAAGCCGTGGTAATAACGGACCGACAAACGGGGAAATCCAGAGGATATGGCTTTGTAAGTACAATTTCGTGTGTCAGTTCTGTTGTTGCTGCCTTGGCTATAGCTAACTCTCAAAAGCTTGTCAAATTAAACGCGAAGAACAACACTTTGCCTTTGTTGGGTTTTACTCACTCCGTTCAAATTTTACTCTGCACAACGTTTAACTAGGCTATGTGCACTATATTGGCAGTGTTAGGTATTGTCATGGAAATTTATAAAACTCATTTTATAGGAATAAACGCGACTTTGAGCTGTCGTGGACCGCAGTTGTGCTTGAGCGGTTGCTGTGGACCGATTCTTGAATCAATTGTTCTTCAGAATCGGATTGTTTCAACGTAGACTGGTCAAAGAGACATGTCCGACTCGTAATGAACTCGAGTGAGCTTTTTATAAATACACTACAAAATAGAGTTGCTTTTAATTGCTAAATTTAATTTTAAAAATAACGGACCATGTTATTACATTAAAGAATCGCTGAATGAGTCATTTAAACCGGCTCTTTGAAACGAACTATCTAAAAGAACCGATTCAAAGAACGTGTCGCTCGTGCGCGTGCGGTCTCTAGGTGACAATGCAACCGTCGCGTGCCGTTGGCTTGGCTCATGTCTTTTGTTACAGTTCTAAGGAAAACAAAAACCAGCGTAGATCTACTACACCACAGTATAAACTCCATCAGCAGCTCAATTAACTGCGTGTTTGAGCTCCAACATGGCTCTAAATGACCGTGAAGCATATCCTAGTAACAAATGATGATTTGTAGGCTTAGAATGAGCCCTTTTTAATAGGCCTAAATGTTTTTCCACCTAGTCCGATTTGGTCCTGAAGGATCTTAAATGTAATCCTTAGATATCGAGAGCTTTTCGGGGGCACAATATGTTCTTACATTGCATTGCTCCACAAGTGTGTGTGTGGGTGTGATGTTGTTGAGTCACATGTGGGACCATAAGTGGATTATTTCTAAAAAAAAGCATGTCATCAATTATCTTCTTATAGCCTCTTGGGTGAAGTTTGAGAGCAGAGTCTCAGATTTCTGTCAAGTGCCTTGGCCCCTTTCAAATACTTCTTTTAAGCTTTGTAAGTGCAAAGCATAGTCCGGTCCAAGGGTTTATCTGCTGTGATATGCTGCAAAGCCAACCTCTGCTCACTTAATATGGTTATTATGAGGGGCCCAGAGGAACGGCCCTAATGACCGTTTGTTCAGCCAAGCACATCTGACTTCATTTATAACATCAAATGAGTGGCTTTCCCCTGTCACTGCATTATTTTCTTTCACTGTGCCTCTTTGCATATATGCAAGCCCCAAAATTGAAGTTTTTTGTTTTTTAGAGTGAATGTGTTAGTCTTACGGTTATCTATTAGCGATGTGCTCCAAAGCAATGACAAAATTCACATTAAGACGATTCAAAACTTACAGTCTCACTTCCTCTAATAGAGTGCCGAAGTTACGACGTCACTCTGTAGGCCAAAACGCGGAAGCGAGTTAGCATTTTAGCACTACCGTCCGGTTCCCTCGCTCTAAAGCCTATGGGATTTTTGAATGGGTTTTGCTTCGGCTGAAATAAGGTCTGTGGTGAACAAAGCGTGTGGTTGTGTTTTTTAAAATCTTTATATAAGCTTCAAAATGTATACATTTTGGATTAACTTGTAAAGATTATCTTGATAGACAAAACATGTAAGGGTCACAACTCTCTGTTAAACACAGATCTTATTTTTTGCGATTTTCCAAAAGTCTATGGGGAAAATGCATTGCTTTTCGACCGAGGGAACCCATGCACCGCTAGCTTCCGAGTTGTCCTACAAAGTGACGTCATCACGTTGCACTCTATATGGGTCAATGATTTTGAAGACTTCACTCTGCACTTCAGCTTCTCATCAGATTTACTGTCCAATCAAATGCTCTCTAGAATCTGAAGCTCCGCCCCCTACATTAGAAATAGATGCTGAACCTGGGCTGAAATCTGTCACTTGTTCACACAATTTAACGATTTGGATAGTGTAATGCGGAAACTGCGGCTTTACCGAGCTCGCTGGCTCTGGCCGAGCACGAAACACGAAAACGAAACACCATTGGCTATTGTTAAAAGGGGGAGGAGCTGTTCGATATGCCCCGCCCTGTCTTGCTGTTTCAGTAGAAATTACACATCAACACATTCAATAACGCTACGCGTTTAAAGGGACTTAATGGACCTTTTAGTATGTATGGATGGACCATGGTAAATTGGTGTTATTGTGTGTAATATTATACCATGATGGTATTATAACATAGGCTACCATGCAATCAATGTAATATAATAAAGTAATGCAATGGTTTGGTATGGAATTTCTTAAAAGAACACAATAATCAATTCACGTTATCATCTTGTTTATTACGTTTACATCAACTCTAGGATGCAAATTGTATTATTTTATGTAAAAAATATAATTATCTAAATGTTTTAAAAGTTATTTTTCTTTACATTTTTTTTTAATAGTGCAAAAAAACCTTTCCGGACCTATCTTCTACATTTGATAAAAGTAAAACGTAATTTCTTGATTTGTTTTCTTTTGTTTTTTGGGGGGATGAAATATGATCTGCACGGGTTGTGAGTTTCTCTACTAGCGTCTGTGTTCACTAGCACAGAACTGTATCGTGGTTTGCCTTCAAAAGCAGTTGGAAAGCACAGATAAGGCCGCAGAGTTTCACTTCATGATTTTTCTTTTTTTTTTTAGGGGCACTGTATCTGCTAAGGTGTAAACATGCACATTAAATAGACCAAGGGTGTGAGAAAGGGAAATAAATAAAAGACACTTTATGAGAGTGAGTGTTCACGACAGTCGTGAATGATATAGTCTTTAATATGCTGGCTGATTCACTCCCTGTGTGGGAGGCCTCGTCTTGATATTCTGGAATAAGAAAAAAAAAACGAGTGAGGGTTACCAGAAGATTACAACACAGCCCTAATGTTTTCCCATCACACTCACTGAAGCTTGTCACCTCATTTGCTAGCTGTGTTTTGTGACTACTGAGATAATAACATGGTGGCAGCTATGAGTGTGTGTGTGTTTGTTTTGTTCGTGTTCAGACTGAGACGCACTCCACACAAGGGCACTACAGAAATGAAGCGTACTCTCTGGTGTTTACCTGACAGAAACCAGATCCCACGAAATCTCTTCCTAACCGCTCCGCTACTGCTCTGGCTGTATTTCTAGTTTCACCAGCCCTAGGGAACACAGCTGCCACTGGGTCTCCACAGGGTGGGGCACGCCTGTGTGTGTGTGTGTTAATATTGCAGCCTGCTGGAAGTGTGTTTGTCACAGAGACCCGAGCTGTGAAAACAAGTCAGCAGTTGAGGCTGCTTAACCGCCTCACTAAAACACCCAAACACAATTTCTACTTAATTCTTTGTATTAAGTTTTGGTATTAATAATAACACACTTGTGCTTTTAAGATGAATTCAGCAAAGAGTTAAATGTGGTTTAGTCTAAGGCAGCAATAGATGGCAGTAGTAGAAGAATACACATCAGTTGATCAGATGAACTGCATTGGACTCAATATGTATCATGTCGGCTTATTTTTCCATATAGCACTATGAAATCATTTCTAAGAGGTTATTCTTTCTTTTTAATTCAGTTAAAGTTTATTTGTATTGCTCTTTTCAACACACAGACATTGTTTCAAAGCGGCTAAACAGACAATGCATGTTTCACTGTTGCAATAAGTATTCCTTTATCACAATACTTATAGATTTGGGACACTTTTTTATTAAAGTTTAAGGATGACATAAGATGTTATTAAGGCATCTTCAATTCAATTAAATATGAATTTATGAGGGTTTATAAGTGGGTATACATTTAGGAAGAAATAACAGTGAGACAATGGAAAATAAAAACAAAATGCAAAATAATTACATTTCTTTTTTTTATTTCGAAAAACAAGGTTACGATATATATATATATATGTGTGTGTGTGTGTGTGTGTGCATTTTATTGATCCATCCATCTCTTTCTATATATATATATCAAAGTCGATCAAAACCTTTCATCAAAGTTATACATGAATTTTGAACAATATCCGGTTCAAACTTTTTTTGATCTACTTAAAATGTTGACTACTGTATCACATTTTTCTGTAATTAATTAGCATACAATTAATTGCACATTAAACATTAAAATTTGCAATGTATTTTTATATTGTAAGTAACACATAATACACACATTGAATCTGCAAATGAATGTAGAAACAAAATAAAGTTGGTAAATTCTAAAAATATATTTTTTGTTTATTGTTTTTAACCCATGTAACCTTTACATAAGTAGTATCTTTTCTTTACGTATTTTAATAAATAAGGTTGTTGTTGAAGCCAACATTTTACATACCAGTGAAATAAATCAAGCACAAATAAATACATTTGAACAAAGATACAAATGAAATAAAACATTGCTTTAAGATTTCCAGGTATGTCTGACAGTATTCAAGTGAGAAATACTACAGAAACTGACTAAAGAAATCAAATGTAAAATAGCACTGCATAGTCTTCGCTGTATATATTAAATATATCATTATTAAAGCTGCAAAAGTTATTCAATAAAGAGCAGTGAGTGCTTTTCTATTTTTCTTTTGTTGTTTGGTGAACATTAATGCCATAGACTGCGGCAGGTTTATTAGGCTGCTGTCACTTTAAGACACCCATCCCATGATCTCCTCAGGTGTGCTGCGCAGGCATTAAAGTACCAGAGATTCACATACCCAGTCTGTTATTGTAGGAACATCAACTTTTTAATTTCACACCCCTAAAACATGATGCAGAACAAAACGAACTGTGATTACGTGAGACTAATGTTCTCCCAACTCGTTCATTTAAGGCTTTTTTATCTGCGCTTATGAGGATACTCATCAAAAACAAGCATTTTGACATCATTTTAATGTTTTTTTTCTGTCTATTCAAGTGCTTTAAGTCCAAGCCTATTCATGTGTAATACCAAATTTAGCATTTTAATCAACAGTACATTTTTTGTCAACCTTTTACATCATGTCTTGGAGTATCGCAGTAATATCGTATCGTGATATGTATCGAATCGTGACCTGAGGGTATCGTTACACCTCTAATAAACTTGTGTCTTAAAAATTTCTCTTTCCTTTTCAGGTCACAATGATAGATAAAAGCGCAGCCGAGAGAGCTTGTAAAGATCCCAACCCTATTATTGACGGACGCAAAGCTAATGTCAACCTGGCGTACCTCGGGGCCAAACCACGCAGTCCACTGACAGGTAAATACCAGACATGAGCCTTAAACTTCTGCAAATTACGCTACTTATCTTTTAAATACTCTGGTTAACTATAATTGTTCTGTCACCTTTAAAGGTGAGCGGTGTTCTTTATGCATCACAGAAATGCAAAAACCATGCCTGTTTTCAAACTGGTTTTCTGAACCCTCACCCTCTCTGCCATTGGTCTGTCAAACAGATAAGCCTCTCCCATTGGCTGAGACAGTGCTGCCATGTTGGGCTGTTCGGGATATTTAAATGAACATTTCAGTGTTTTGAAAGTGATTTATTCTATTCTGCTGAATGAGAAATGATACACTACCCCTTTAAGAAATGAATCATAAAGTTGTTTGAAGTTCTTCTTCCCTTATACGGTAGAGTAATCGTTGCAGCTTTTTCCTGTTGACACTGATGTATGTTTTGTTTTCACCATAACATGCCCTCAGTATCATAGTGGTGTTTGTACCCAGCACAAATATACTACACAAACTCGCACTTATTTTAACAGTTTGTTTGATGGGTTATAAGCCTGTCTTCCTACATTTGCATCTTTGCATGTGTGTGAATGTGTTGGCAGAAAGTGATTTGCTGAACTCAGCATGTCTATCTGTACGTTTAACCTCCAACTTTGCATTTCTCTTTGGCTAATATGTCTGAAAAGAGGAAGGGTATTGTCAAGAGAACTTAAAGCACATACACCTGTCCTAACACACTGTATTCACACAGGAACAGAGGAGATTTCGGCCTCTGTTCTTGTTCTCATCCCAACATGTCTGAAACAGCAGTCATCTCTCTCTCTCTCTCTCTCTCTCGCTCCTCTGCCGTTGTGACCAGTCATGTACCTTTTTTTCCTTTTCTATTCAGACTAATTGTCACGTTGTCAATTGGTTCTAATTGTTATTCTCGGTAACATAATGGTTCATGCCCTTTTTTTGTATAAAGGTCAGTGATAATATTATTATATTATTTTTAATTTTGGTTTACGTTCGTTAAAGGGGTGGTTCTGAATTTTGGACATCGGGCTTCATTTCCAAGTGAGCCTTAGTGTTATCCATCCAGTCGTCTGAGTTGCATAGTTCGCCGGTGCTTGGCTAGCGCGAGCCAGCGATAACATTAGCATGCCATTAAAAACAGTTTTACCCACTCCACAGTACACCAAATGCAAATCAATTATAACGCCAGACTATCGATGTAAGTGTCTGTTGAGAAAATAATGTTAGAAATCAAACTATCCTTTTCATCGCATTGTAATAGTTATATTGTTTTACCTATATTTATTAGCAGTCTACAGCAGCTGCGGAGTGATATGAAGTTACCTAGGTGACAATTTACCTGCCGCTGACACTCATCACTACAGAAACAGAGTATAATTTATGATGTGTTGTGAGAAGCACGTCAAACAATTTTTAAAAGACTGTATTGTCTTATTTGAATGAGTTGTCAGGAAGATTTTCCCATAGTTTTGGAGCAAATACTCTAGGCTGTGTGATACAATTTTCAAAAGTCTTATGAAGAAATAGTCAGTATGGGTTTTATGACCTTATTTCAGTGGCCATTGTTTTTTCACAAACCACGCATAAACGTCATTATCCCAAAACTATAAAATTTTACATACATGCTGCTGACATATTATTGTAGCAGAGTTTGTGCTGAATACAGTGTAATAATACTTTAGCATTAAAAAAGTCACAAGTAATAGAAAAAAAAGCACACATGTCAGAGCATGTCAGAACACCTCCAGGACCCAGAAAACAGCTCAGACCCCTAAGGGCTAAGTAAAATAAAAATGTATCTAATATTTTCAGCTTTGCTTCTATTTAAAGGAAACAGTTTGTAATTGTGTATGTTTTATTCAACACTTATGTTGAGTATACTTTATTTTGACAAATTTTTAAAATGATAAAAATGATTAAAAAACAAATCTGCTTTACCAATTATTTTCAAAACGTATGCCTATGGTGTAAAGCATTTACACCACCTAGACAATTCTGACTTTAACCTCCGCAAAAAGGGTCAAAATAAAATTCAATTTCTAAACTTTCCCCGGCCATTGAAAGAATTTAGTTTCGTTGAATGAAAGTTTTGTGAAAATGATCAAAAATGCAGGGTGGGAGGCTGGCAACCTGGGGAAAGATTTAAAAACATGCATAAGAAATTATCATAAGAAAGGTATCAAGCATTTTTAATGTATTTAATGTAAGTCACTGGCCCATGTTTAATGGACATCGAGATTTTTTGATACACATAGAGAAACACAAGTTGAATTATGTTCACCATAAGGTTTGTGTAACGGTTAAAGTGTGTTTATGCAAGTGCTGTGTGAAGAGGCTGTTGAGCCGTGTGTGTGTGTGTGTGTGTGTGTGTGTTGAACGGGCATCCAGGCGAGAGATGTTTCTGATCTGTGTCTGGGCAGATACACTGTTACGCTGGAGAACAGACAGCCTGGAGTTTTTCACATGAGCGACTTCATGAGAGCATACAGACAGGAAGAGAGGAAAAATAGAAAGAAAAAACAAAAGTACACATTGGGTGAATGG
Organism: Pimephales promelas; assembly: GCF_988280905.1. Lineage (NCBI taxonomy): Eukaryota > Metazoa > Chordata > Actinopteri > Cypriniformes > Leuciscidae > Pimephales > Pimephales promelas. Next base: position 10,849,109 of record NC_142788.1, read on the forward strand.
AGAGAATGTGTGCCAATTAAAGCAGGAGTGTGTGTTTGTGGAGGATGCAGAACATGCATCATGAATGTCAAATACAGGGCAAGTAATAAAAATGGCTCTTAAGGACAAATGTCCAGAGAGGATAGTGAATTAATTCCATTCAATTTCTTCTATTTAACAAAGATTAACCTTAATTCACTGCCAAGATGTCTTTAGTGTTTGTGGGTTTGAGATGGACTTGCAATGTGAGTCTATGGGGCAAGACATTTTAAGAGGAGTTAAAAGCAGAAATATTCAGCTTTGTATGTTTGTTATTTTCATTATTAATGGTCAAACGATGTTGTCTTTTATGGCCAATGCTGAGCAGGGTGGCCGATGCCTGATATATATGGTATCATGTAGTTTTAAATAGGGCTGGGTATCGAGAATCGATTGGAACCGGGACTAACTTTTCGTTTTTCCCGGAATCGTTCAAAAGTTAAAATTTCGATTCCTAGTTTTGATATTCACAGTCCGCCGACCGGAAGAAGAAACCGCTGAACAACACCAACGAAGAAGCGTCTAACCGCGCGAGTCGAACATGAGTAGCTTACATTGGCGGTCCAAAGTGTGGCTTCACTTTTCTAAAAATAACGAAGTCTTGGCGAAATGCAAAATTTGTGCGGAAGGAGTATTTCCTTCAGAAAGACCATTGGTTAGCAAGGTTAGCTAAACTTTTTTGACCCTGCCTCTTAAAAGAATCGGAATCAAGAATCTTTAGGAACCGGAATCGAAACAAGGAATCGGAATCAGAATCGTTCAAATTCAAACGATACCCAACCCTAATTTTAAAGTAACACACGCTGCAGTGAAATTTATTTAATGACATAATATTTAACGAATTAGAAATAAATTAAAAAAACGAATAAATATTTTTTAAAAATGTCTTATAATTTATAGTAAGACGACATAAGTATTAAAGAAAGTAAATTAATAAAGATGCAGAAAGTGAGCTCTTGTATGTCTGTGCTCTGGCGCTGTCAAAATAAAAGTCCTGTTTGTGACACTAATCAGACAGACAGTAAAACTAATCTGCCAGTGCTGAAGAAATGCTGTCTTATTGTATTCAGGTGAGTAATTTCAGTTGACTGGGATGATGAATCTCTGGTTATGTTTTTCATAACCACCCCGTTTTAGTGTCCTTGGGTTTTTATGTGGTCATGACAGATTTGATCACGCTAGTTTCATGTTTACACAAACAAGGATTAGGTCTTGTGACTACGTTTCAAAAAAGTCTGTATTTTAACAAGCCTTGCAATGTCCTGTCCCATAAACCTCCATTATAAGCTCTTTACTCTACAAACCATGTTTGTTCATTTTTACAAACTGGAGAATGAGGTGAAAGTATTTAGTGTGGTAATTGACAGTATGCCATTGAAAGAGCTTAGTTTCAAATCTGGATCATTCCTGTAAAGGCCATGACACGCCGGGTCGACGTCAAAGATGTCAGCTGCATCTCGACCAAAAACACACCAAAAGGACTAAAGGCGACTAGCACGTGTGTGTAAGTAAATATCTGTCTATATCAGCAGGTGTCAACATTCGTCATTCAGAAAGGGAAATTGAAACTAGGACTGCCGATACAAAAACTGTAAATAAAGTGACGCTTGCTTACCACTTTGAATATCAGTCATGCTGCTTGTCTTCACTATAGGCGGCTCATGTTAAATATTGGCATGCTTAAGATGACATAAAATTATAACAGCCTTCGGTTCGTACCTTCTTGATTTCATCACTTTCACTTTTATTCCCATTTGTTAAACTGGACAGCCAATCAGTTCTCTCTCTCTCACTGACAGCGCCAATGGTGATTTAAAGGTCCCGTTCTTCTTCGTGATCCCATGTTTCAAACTTTAGTTGGTGTGAAATGTTGTTGTTAGAGTATAAATAATATCTGTAAAATTATAAATTATTACTATTATATTCTGTTGAATATTTTTTTTAACAGAAGTAGCCTCCATCGAACGGCCCGTTTGGACTACATCCCTCTACTTCCTTATTTAATGACGTCAGTTGAACAGTTTTTTGACTAACTCGCGCACTTCTTATAACTTATTGTGTTTACTCAGCTCTTACGGTGATTTTCATCTTTTGTGTGATGTATAATAAACTTTATTAAACTCATCAGTATGTTTGATCATCATTCGGACCTGGTCCGAAACAGCAGACTTGTAGGCTATTAATAAATAATGCATACATACAAGCAGATGAAAAATACGTTATAATAACCGTGATTAAATTACTAAACTATACCTGTTCCATCTCTATACAGCACTCTGACTCTGTTGGCATTATTGTCCGACTCGAAATGAACACCGTTACTGAGAGTTTCTGATATTATCATCATTCCGTGAGATGAAATTGTCCTGAGAGACCATTCCATGAAGCTCCGCCCCCTCTGAGCTGCTTATTTGCATTTAAAGGGCACACACTAAAACAACGCGTTTTTCTGAGCCCCAAAAAAATGACAATTAAAACATGCTGTAACAAAAATATCTGTTGGGTATTTTGAGCTGAAACTTCACATACACATTCTGGGGACATCAGAGACTTATTTTACATCTTGTGAAAAGGGGCATAATACGGGACCTTTAACATGCTCAATCGGCCCAAAAATACCCCCGACAATGACAAAAACCTTAAAGGAATACTTCTCTCAAAAAGAAAAGTATTTACTCACCTTTCCAAACCTTGTATGCTGTTTATCAGTGAAACCCAAAAAAGGAAAGGGGATTTTGAAGAATCTTCAATAATTTTCTGATTCAAAACTATTTTCTATCCAAAAAGGACAAAAAAACCCTCTAAATTAGATTAAATTGGCTTATTTGATTAAAGATCTGCAGTTTAAGAAAATATGGATATTGACAGACTACAATGAACCATTGTTGTACTGAAAAAGCCAACCCGATCTCACGGGATTTCGTACGAATTTTACGAGGTGGCTAATTCGTAACAATTCGTACGACCTCACTCGTACGAATTAGTACGATTTTGCTAAATCGTACATATTTTACGAATTAGCCAATTCGTATGAACGACCTACCCCTGACCCCGCCCCTAAACATAACTGTCACGTGGGTTTAGACAAATCGTATGAATTCGGACGAGTGAGGTCGTATGAATTAGTACGAATTAGCCACTTTTGAATCACTCGTACGAGTTTCGTACGAATTTGTCGTGATATTGCGTACAAAAAGCCGATATTTTGTAATTGTAAGGAAATGGGGTCCAAAACAACTCTTTTTCACTAGACTATTTCCACTAAATGAAGAAAGTCCTACGGTTTGGAGTGGCATTGAACTTGTCAACTTTAACTGTCAAGGCACTGGCCGTTGACTCTGTTGTTTGTCTGTGTTTGTCACAGGATACTCTTCTGGAGTACAGCAGGTTCATCCAGCCCTGATCCAGAGGCAGTATGGGTAAGCACTTCTTCTCATTCTGCTAATGTCAGGGTTGAGGGAGGGCCGTTTCTGCATAAACAACATGAAATCCTAGCCTGACCCCTTATAGAAATAGTCCCGTCAAAACCGCAGTTTGATTTAGCCCAAAACTGTCAGTTTCTCCTAATCTGGCTTCTTCTGCTCACACACCCCGTTTCAGCTCCTCTGGCTCCCTGTAAACCTCAGATCTCAGGACGCGAGCTGTGAACGTCATGTGTTTACAGTGCCGGCTGCTTTTCTCTCTGCGGTTTATTTTCATCTCTCTCTCTCTCTCTCTCTCTCTCTCTCTCTTCTACATTCTCTCTCATACTGTCAGTGACACTGTCTGGGTTTCTCACTTTTTAAGCTGTTCCCGTTTCTGTGTTTCCCTCTCGGTTTCTTTCTGTCAGTGTTTGTCTTTCTTTTGCTCTCTCTTCCCTATCCTGTTTGACCTGTTTGTCTGTCAGTTAGGTCACCACCTGCCTCAAGTCTGCTAACCAGCCAGGTGTTATGCAAAACAAACCTTCATCTCTCTCTTTCTTTGTCTTTCTCTCTGGATAGACACATCTTTCGTGTTTCCCATCCCACCCACACTCACAAACCATCTGAATCAACCTTTATCTTCAAGTACATTTTAAAGCAATACTTCATTAAAATAATGTCATTATTTACTCATGTCATTCCAAATCTACAAGATTTAGGTTTTTTTTCTACACAAAAATGAACTAATAGTGACAGTTTTTTTGGACTTTTATGGTACTTTTTTGTGTGTTTTTATTCTGTCTCTGGATAGAAAGAGCTGCATAATATTCTTAAAGCTACACTGTAACTCTTTTAGTTTATTCTTAGCTAAAAACACTTAGTTCTTTCAAAAATATATGTGCTCATTAATGTATATTTACTTTATTCAAGTAATAAAGTATTCTCGTGAGTGTATAATATGCCATTGAAAATACATACGGGTAAGGGTTTCTAATGTCGGTCGCCATGTTGACCCTCCATCTTGAAAGTACATTAGCCAAAGAGGGACATACCCGTTAATTCAAGCTTCGCCTTTCGCGTTTACGTTTGAGTTAACACTTATGGACGAGGTCGAACTGGAAGCCATGTTAATCTTGGACTACATTGGCCACCGTAGGTGTTAAAACGAAATCGGAATTGAGAGGAACAGAAACTAATGTTCACTAGATGGTCATATACCTTTTCACCGCTAGATGGGGGTAAAAATCACACAGTGTAGCTTTAAGGAAAATACAGAAAAAAATAATAACAATAACACTAGTAATGATAATAATGATCTATATCGTGTTAATGTTTGAAGTCAGTAGGATTTTAAGAAATTAATACTTTTATTCAGCAAGGACACATTGAACTTATCAAAAGTGACAGTAAAGACGTTTATAATGTTACAAAAGATTTGTATTTCAGCTAAATGCTGTACTTTTTACTCATTAAAGAACTGTTTTCAACATTGATAACGATTTCTGAAGGATCATGTGACACTGAAGACTGGAGTAATGATCACAGGAATAAATTACATATTAAAATATATTTACTTTTAAATTGAAATAATAATTCACGATATTACTATTTTTACTGTATTTTTATCAAATAAATGCAGCCTCTGTGAGCATAAGATATTTCTTTCAGCAACATTTTAAAAAATGTTGAACTTAAAAAATGAAAAACCACAAACTTTTGAACACTAGTGTGTGTTTCTTGTTCTATTAAAACAAGTATTTGGTCACTGTGTCAACAAAAAAAAAACACACACATGTAAACAGACAGTCAATCTACAATCAAAATTCTTTTATCAGTCGTAAAATTCAATTCAATTAATTCGCTAGCTGAATTTTTCAGATGTCAGTGAGACAGCAGCTCTAACCAGCCTCTGTGTGTACAGAGCGAGATTTAGCAATCAGTGTGTGCCGTATTTAAACAGTGTGTAAACATAGTTTAGCCTATTTGTCTTTTTATGCTAAAGTCGAGGGTCTTGTCCATATCTGCGGGGTCTCTTTTTAAACTGGTTAGCCCTTGGTTTGAACAGGTGTCTTGTACCCATTGTGGGTCTGTTTGCATTGTGATTTAAAGGGACAGTTCACCCAAAAAAGATGAAAATACTGTCATCCTTCCCTAAACCCTGAAGTTGTTCCATGGCTTATAACGCTTTAAGGAAAACTTTTTTTAAATCCCATTTGAAAAATACAACAACAAAACAAGTAAAGGTTGAGTAAATGATGAATTGACATTTTTTAACTATATCTTTAAGGTAACTAAGGACATTGTCTGATGATGTTGGCTGAGTATTCGCTCTGAACAGGTTTGAGACGTGCACTACTTAGTTAGCTTACTAGTTAGTGTGTTGTACATGGCTGGGTTGGCACTCTCGCCATCTGTTGGCTGGGTGTTGGTGTTGGGGGCGTCCTGAGGTTGCAGGCTTTGGCAGGGTGCTAGAGATGGGGATTACGAATGTGGAGGGTGCTGCTAACAAACCCCTGTGGTTGGGGGTTGGGTGTTGGCAAACACACAGCATTGTGGGTGGTCTGCAGGTTTAGGGAGCTCTGCTGACGTAGCACAATGAGGATCAAACTACTTGAGCATCTGATATACACATACACACACACACACGTCTCTCTTACACTGTAGGATTGTCATGTGCCCCAATTCTAACCGTGCATTCTAAAATGTCCATATACTATCCATCCTAAATAATATGTAAGATTACGATAAGTGTTTCCCAAAGCATAGTATGTTGAAGAGTATGCCAGAAGTCCCCGGATTGACTATTTCTGGCAGATATTTGAAGTGTGGATCTGTTCACACTCTAACAGCTAATATTGCGCACAACCCATTGTGCTTTGAAGGAGGATTCGGTTCAGAACTACACACACGAGTAAAACGTGTTAAAAAACTACAAACATGGCGGATGTGCGCAGTCCATGGTTAAAGGGATAGTTCACTTTGAAATTAATTTTTGGTATGTTTTAGTTTACCGCAAGGGCATCCAAGATGTAGGTGTCTTTGTTTCCACAGTATTTTCAATTTTGATATTTTTAGGTCAAACCGTTCTTGTCTGTCAATCATATAATGGAGGTCTATGGTCACCACCTCAAAGAGCATGCACAGAGAAGTCCAGATTAAACATGATTTAATGACTCGTAAATGTAAGTACACATTGATGGCCTAAGACATGAAACGAGCGGTTTGTGTGAGAAAACGAACAGTATTTACATCGTTTTTACCTCTTGTAACCACAGCCACGTCCAAGTGATCTGAGGGCGCGGGCGCGTCGGTCTGCGCAAGCGTGATCTCCGTGCATTCTCTTTGAGGTGGACCCCATAGGCCTCCATTATATGACTGACAGACAAGAACGGTTTAACCTAAAAATATCAAAATTGAAAATACTGTGGAAACAAAGACACCTACATCTTGGATGCCCTTGAGGTAAGCTAAAACATACCAAAAATTAATTTCAAAGTGAACTATCCCTTTAAGTAGAGAGGTTAAAGGGGTTTGAGGGACTAAGTAAAATGAGGAAATTAAGTCAAATGAAATGTTGAGGACGTTAAATGTGATTGACAGGCCAGTTTACGTGACAGGATACACCTAACGTCAGAGGGTCTGTTAAAGATGCAATTTTATGACGAAGTACGTCCCAAAGCTTGTCTACTCTTGTGATACACACTCAAAACTCTTTCTTCACAAAAAGGTGTGTAGTAAAAGTTGCCGAATTGGGACAAAGCATGATACAATCCACTGACATTTGACCTTTATCTTTTTTTCTTTTTTTGGTGACATTTTACACTACTGTACCAGCAAGCAGTCATGTGACATTGTTGATAATCTTGTATTTATGGTTTTATTTTCACTTAATCATATTAAAAGTTTGTGGTCTTTAAGATTTAAAAAAATGTTTGTGATAAAAGTCTTTCCAAGGCTGTATTTATTTGATTAAAAAATATATTAAACATAATAATAATACTATGAAATATTATCACAATTTAAAATAGCTGTTTTCTATTGTAATACACTTTAAAATGTAATTTATTCCTATCATCAAAGCATCATCCAGTCTTCAGTGTCACATTATCCTTCAGAAATCATTCTAATATGATAACATGAATTATTATAACTATTATCATTGTTGAAAACAGTTGTGCTGCTTACTATTTTAATGCAGAAACCAACATATATCTTCTGGATTCTAGGATGAATAGTGTTCAAAAGAACAGCATTATGTGAAATACAAATCTTTTGTTACATTATAAATGTCTTTTCTGACACTTTTAATCAATTTAATGCCTCCCTGATGAAATAAAAGTATTAATTTATTTCCAAAAATCCATTTTCCAGATAGAAAGATATAAATACTATTTATTTCACAGTTTTTTTTTTTTGTCTTTAAGATTATGCACATTAATGGCAGAAACGCCACACAAGCACTTTAGTAAGAGTGATGGGACACACACGGGTGGTAATTTTGTCAGTAATTTAGTGATTCCACAGTTTGTTTCTGTTTTTTCCTGGTAAGACATGACCTTTAAAAGCCCCTCTGTCTCTGTCTCTTCTTGTCTGCGCCCCCACCCAACAGCTGCGGCTGCTAAAAGTGATATTCTGCTCTGGGCACACAAGATCATTCGTCCTTCCTCTTTGTCGTCATAATTTGCTCTCCCTTCCATGTTGCTTCTTTTCATTTCTCTTTGCGCTTCAGTTCTTTATCGCTTTCATCATGCACAGGCATTTTTAAAAAGGCTCCCTGCATCCTCATATCAACAGAACCACCTAAATAAATTACAAATAAACACTCAAAACCTACTGAAATGTACTGAATTAGTTATATCTCAGCGTTTTCAATTACTCAGATTACTCTAAATGGGGTCTTGTGTCATTGTTTGACAGATCTGAACATGACTCCTGAGCTTGTGGTCAATTTTTAAGGTTTAAAGGGATAGTTCATCCGAAAATGCAAGTTCTGTAATTAAAGGAGAACTCCGGCGCAAAATGAACCTTTGGTCTAATAAAACACTGGCACCTAGTCGACCGTTCTCTGAGATTTGTTTTCATGATTATCGAATGTAAAGAGTTTTATCTCTAAAAACTGTTTAGCGTATAATGCTAGTTCTGGGGGCATATACTTAGTAAAAACAAATCGCTAGTTAATACCACTAACAAGGCTCAAAATAGCCCCACACTAACGCTACATGCAAAACTAAGCATTGAGAACATTGTAAGTGTACAGAACGTTTAATAAGAAGATACTTTATAAAGAAAGTTCACTTCGTGTATACAGACAGGAGCCATCTTAGAAAATAGTCTTGATAAGTCGATCCCCGAACTGAGTGAGCTGAACTGTATGAACGGCGTTCGGGGATCGACTTATCGAGACTATTTTCTAGGTTTGCATAATATTCTGAGTTTACATTTCACTGTTTTTATTCAGTCTGATGAGTACTGAATCTGTTTTTGTGAAGAGAAATGAGTAAATGCTCACATTTAGTCCAGATTGAACTACAATAACATCCTGTTTACACACAGCGCACACAATGAGGATGGGAGAGATGTCAGTCAATACATGGGAAAGCACAGTATTTTGTTGTAAATATGTTACTTTACAAGTTGCTTGGATAAAAACGTAATCTGATTACGTAGCTTGAGTTATTTGGAACATTAAAAAAAAGAGTGAGTTCATTTCACACCTCTTTTAATCAGCTCATTTATAAAGGCTCCGAGACCTAATAAGGTCAAATAAAGATTAGGCCGCTCTTCTGTCTCTGTTTTTGGAAGAGCTGTAGACACACTCATTTTCAGCTAATTTGTAGCAATGGGTTTGCCCTACTTTGTCAGTCCTCACACCCTTGTCAACTTTGGTCTTCTTTATTTTGCCTTGTCTCTCTCTCTCTCTGTTTCTCTCTCTCCTCTTCCTTGTCTCTCCCAATCCCTCTATTTCCCTGTCTGCATTAGCATTTGCTAGGATGAATAGGGTCAGTAAGGACGGCAGACTCAGTTGATTTGCCTACTCCACAAAGCCACTGTCAGTCCCTATAAATCATCCTTCAGCCCAGGACGGCAACTAAGGGAATGGCAGACGAATGACACTGCAGATGTGTGTGTGTGCGTGTGTATGAAAGGAAGTGTATGCTGCTGCAGATGTGTGAGTGTGTGTGAGGATGTTGCCGGTTTTGTGTTTTCTATATTTTGAGCTGTCTCTGTGGCCCCTCTGGGTTCCTCTTTGAGTGTATTTCATAGGTCTGGTGTAGCATAGCCTGTGCTGGTCTCTCTCTCTCTCTCTCTCTCTCTCTCTCTCTCTCTCTCTCTCTCTCTCTCTCTCTCTCTCTCTCTCTGTGGTGCTTCAGTCTGTGATGTTTTGCCATGATATCATCAGGCAGAAACCTATAGGAAACATTAATGAGGTCAGAGAACAGGTCAGTTGGCAGCAAGTTAGCTCCATTACACTACTGTTCAAAAGTTTGGGGACAGTAATATATTTTTAAAGAAATTAAATTGATCAAACGTGGTAGTATATACAATTATGATGTTACAAAAGATTTCTTTTTCAAATAAATGCAGTTTTTTTGAACATCATATTCTTAAAATAATCATCAAAAAAATTCATCACGGTTTCCTCAAAAAATATTTAAGGAGTAGTTCAGTTTTAAAAAAAAACTTTTGCTGATAATTTACTCACCCCCATGTCATCCAAGATGTCCATGTCTTTCTTTCTTCAGTCGAAAAGAAATTAAGGTTTTTGATGAAAACATTCCAGGATTTTTCTCCATATAATGGACTTCATTGGGAACCAAAAGGTTCAAGGTCAAAAAGACAGTTTCAGTACAAACTGCAAACTGCTCAAAGGGCTTTAAACGATTCCAGACGATGAATAAGGGTCTTATCAAGCGAAACGATCACTCATTTAATAAATAAATAATAACAAGTTTAAGTTTTATAAGCACAGATGCTCGCCTTGCTCTGTTCTGTGATGCGCGTTTGTGACTCTCCTGTTCGAACTCGTTTATCAAAATGAATGAATCTTTTTCCGAGTTTAGTACTTTTTAGTATTTTTTCCGATTGTTTAAAGCCCTTGAACAGTTTGCAGTTTGCACTGAAACTGTCTTTTGGACCTTGAACCGTTTGGACCCCATTGAAGTGCATTATATGGAGAAAAATCCTGGAATGTTTTCATCAAAAACCTTAATTTCTTTTCGACTGAATAAAGAAAGTCAAGGACATCTTGGATGACATGGGGGTGAGTAAATTATCAGCAAAGGTTTTTTGAAAAGTGAACTACTCCTTTAAGTTCACTCTATGTAAGTTCACATTTATATTTGTCATTGAGTGACTATATACTATACAGTAGATCACCAAGAGCAGATGCAGTTTGTGATGAGCAGCGTTTACTGTGAATCGAGCCGCTCTGAGACACTGCAAACTGACGGATCATGAGCTGCTCGCATGTACTGAAAACGAACACACTTTGAAACACAGAAGCACATATATTTTATCACAGCCTTTGCAGTTTTGATAAGTCACGCCGCGCTAGTTAAATGGTTAACTCTCTCTCCGTGTTTCTGTTTGCAGACTCAGCCAGCCATATGTGTACCCGCAGGCCTTCCTGCAACCCAGTCTGGTTCTGCCGGCACAGGTCACCTCCTCCTCCTCCTCCTCTTCCTCCTCCATCACGACTCCTTACCTTGACTTCAGCACTGCCTACAACCAGTACGCCTCCTCAGCCTTCGAGCAGTATCCCTACGCCCCCTCGCCAGGCTTCCTGAGCTACATGTACCCGCCGGGCACCCCCGGGCCGTCCTCCGCCTCCTCCTCCGTCGGCGGCCCCCCGACCGCAGCCTTCATCCAGATCCCTCCTCATCAGCTCCACACTGACCGCCTTTAGGACTGGCCACGAGGACCGGCCGGGGAATGCTGAAATTGCACTAGAACATCATCATTATGGGACAGGGATCTGTGACATCATCAGCCTGTGACTGGGGTCGCACACAAAGGGCTTCAAGTTCTTCTGCGTTTCATTATCCTTTTTTCTTATGATTAATTATTATGTCATTATTGTTAGAAGAACCGATATTAGATTGCGATTCAGGGAATGATAGGAAACGACAGGTTATACACACACACACACACACACACTACTGTTCAAAAGTTTGGGAGCAGAAGGCTTTTTTTTGAAAAAGTCTCTTATGCTCAACAAGGCTGCATTTATTTGCAGTTTTGCTTTACAATTTAAAAGTGTATCGTCAAAAATCTGAACAAATCAAAGCTGAATTTCCAGCATCATTACTCCAGTCTTCAGTGTCACATGATCACATTGATGCTCAAGAAACATGTATTACTATTATCAATGTTGTGAACAGTTGTGCTTGATATTTGTGTGGAAATGGGATACTTTGATGAATAGAAATTTCAAAAGAACAGCATTAATTAGAACTTTTCTGGCATTGTAAATGTCTTACTATCACTTTTGATCAAATTAATGCGTCCTTGGCGAATAAAAGTATTAATTTCTTTAAGAAATCCAAGAAATCCAAACTTTTGAATGGTGGTGTGTATATTGTGTATAAAGAATGACGTTTTTTTTAAAGGAGTTGTCCACTTTTAAAAAAAACTTTTGCTGATAATTTACTCACCCTCATGTCATCCAAGATGTCCGTCTTTCTTTCTTCAGTCGAAAATAAATTAAGGTTTTTGATATAATGGACTTCAATGGGAACCAAACGGTTCAAGGTCCAAATGAGAGTTTCAGTGCAGCTTCAAAGGGCTTTAAACGACACCAGGCGATGAATAAGGGTCTTATCAAGCAAAACATCGCTCATTTAATTAAAAAATAAAAAAGTTTAAGGTTTATAAGCACAAATGCTCGTCTTGCTCTGTTCTGCGATGAGTGTTCGTGACTCTCCTGTTTGAACTCTTTCATCAAAATGAACAAATCTTTTTTCGAGTCATGACTCGAAGGGTCCTAGATAAGACCCTTATTCATCGTCTGGTGTCGTTTAAAGCCCTTTGAACAGTTTGTACTGAAACTCTCATTTGGACCTTGAACCGTTTGGTTCCCAATGAAGTCCATTATGGAGAAAATGCTGGAATGTTTTCATCAAAAACCTCAATTTGTTTTCGACTGAAGAACGAAAGACATGGATATCTCGGATGACATGGGGGTGAGTAAATGATCAGCAAAAGTTTTTTTAAAAAGTGAAGTACTCCTTTACGGTTGTATGTTGTGCGTATGTATATGCAGGAGATCTATTAAGCACAAAGCCTTAGAGACTTATCCACTTTTCTTTTCTATAGCTGTTCTTACGACTCAAATGTGCTTCCCTCTCCCTGAGCAAAAACATGTGAATTTTTTAACCAGACTTTTTCCAAGAATAGATAACTTTTCTAGAAATGTAGCACTGCATAGGATTTGTAAATCTGCTTATCGCCTCCGTCAAAGGTCTCTTCAGTTCCTGTAGTTCCTCTTTCCTTAAGATTCAAGTAGCTCCGATTAGATGGTTAACATTAATCCAGCATTCAGTAACATGGATGCGAGATGCGCTGTAGCTCGCCTGCGAATAATCATGAGGAAATAGACATTAAAACGCTGAGTATTAATCATATTCTAATCCTGTCTTGTACGTGAGGCTTTTTAGACTGTGTTTTGGTCAATATCTACATCTGCTGAAAGGACAAAAGAAAGAGTATTGTGACAAATGTCTGTGGTTGCCATTGGTCTCGCTCCACAGACGACACTACAGGACAAAACGCCAGCAGGAAAACATGAGAAAAGTCTTGGTTTGAGAGGACTTTTGGACAGCGCGAGAGAAGACGATATATTGCCAAGACAATCTGTTTGTTTTCACAAGAACAGTGTAACAATAAACCTCGAAATATGAAAATACCTTACAGTGAAAGCCATAAGACCAGACATGGAAAACAAGTAATAAAATCATTTACAAAAACTGAGCTTCATTGATGTTTTTATTGTGACGGTTACGTACGGTGGCTTTAGTTTCACGGTTCCACTTTCTTGACAATGCATTATTAATGATTCATTTTTATTCACATGGTTATGTTATTATATCTGTTTCTCAACTCTTTTCAACTTGTCAGTTGAGTTTGTTTCTCTTCTTTGGACCTTCCTTTTGTTTCTTCTGACGGAAGTGTACATGTGCTGACGATGAATAACCAGTTTAACTTCCATTAATGGCTGCTTCAACAGAACAGCTGGAGTGAATCCAAGAGTTCATGGACATGCAAACCAACCTATGCAAATGAAGGGAATGGAGGGCATTTGGGCTTTATATATTTTTGTGAGTAGGCAAACTATCACTATAGAAACTACAGCAAGATTTACGCATGAGGCCTCAGACCTCAATCCAAATGAGCACCTGTACACGTCCTTCAACCAGACCAAATCCTTATGCATTGTGCAAAGTTCTTTTTACTTTTCTTCTTCTTTTTTTTTCTTTTTTTGTGACAATAGGCCTTCCTTTTGTGCACCACCTACATGTCAAGTTGGAAATAACGAATACTGGCTGATTATGAACGCTGTATTTAGGCAAATGAGTGTTCAAATTAGAAATGGCAGTTCAGGCTTTAGTTGGTTAGTTTAAAGGGACCGTTCACCCTAAAATAAAAATGAAGTGATTATTTACTTCTAGTGTTGTTCTAATGCAGTATACAGTTCTTTTCTGTATAGTATAATGTATTAGAACAACACCATGGTTGGTAAATGAACAGTCACGTTTTTTGTTATGCTGTAACTACACCATTGGGTGGAGACAGTGTATTGACGGTCGTCCAAAAGTAGGAGTGAATGCTGATTAAACTTTTTAAACTTTTTTTTTTGCAAGCAAAATATAAATTAATGCAGTTTTTTCATTATATTAGATCAGAAGATTAATGTATAAAGCTTGTTTACTTCAAATAAACCTGGGGGAAAGTGGCACACAGTTTTACTCAGCAAGGCACACGGTCCGATGCTATAATGCAGAGATTGTACATTATCATTCACAGCTATCAAATGTATCAAGAAGCAAATAAATGTATTCATTTTGATATGTACTACAGTGACACTCAGAAATGTTCTTTCTATATAAAACGTGTATGGTGACATTTTATGCTCGTGCAAGAATATTAACTGGGGAAACTTACTAAAGAATCCACTTTGGAAAACGTGTAGATGTCACGGTTTAACTGTGATAGTTTAAAACCAAACTCAAACCCATAAATAGGGCTATACTGCCCTCTTGTGTCAAATTATATTTCTATATTTATTTTTCCAACAAATAAAACCAAACCCGCAATAGGTTTTATTGCGGGTTTGGTTTTATTTGTTGGAAAAATAAATATAGAAATATAATTTGACACAAGAGGGCAGTATAGCGCTATTTATGGTTTCGAGTTTAACCTATCACAGTTAAACCGTGACATCTACACGTTTTCCAAAGTGGACCAACGTGATTATTTCACGTCTTGTCGTGATACCGGGTTGGGCACTGAAGTTACAGGAGTTTCTTCCCGTTGCTAAGCAACGGAACTAGGTCGAGTATTTAAAAGGTTTTGGTTAACACGGTTAACGTGGTTTAACGTCGATGTAATACGTTGTTTTAGCGTGCCTTTTGCTTAAACAAGTAACTTAGCGTACCTTTTGCTAACGTTACTGCCATACAAAGCTCTTGCATTTGCTCTCTCCCCCTCGCACGTATTAATCAAAATAAATTGACACGGTGGTAAAACGTCGGAAGATGAAAGTTTGTGGCGCATTCGGTGTTTTCCCCCCCGTGATTTCCCGCTGGGTGTGAATTGTGCTAAATAAGTTGCCTTATCTTCTCTGAGACGCGTTCTGGGCATTCAGCTGACATAAACAACAAATTAATTAAAGAAAAAACTATCCAGTGATGAAATGTTTTCTGTGTTGACATAAATCTTGGATGTCCATGTCCTAACAGCTAGGATAATCACACAACGCGCATTACACGTCCAATTCGCGAACTAATGACTCTTTTGAACCGATTCATTTTAATGAATGCTTAAAACAACTTTCCAACAATGAACTCAGGAGACGTCTGAATTGGCGTATAACTAATCAACACTTTACAATAATGTTCTATTTATTACTTGAATTACATAAAAAGTACAGGTTGCTTAAGCTACTCAAGTTTAAGATTAAAAAACACAATTTCCACACAGCGCTATCAAGAATCGATAAGAGAATCGTTCAAGAATCTGATTCTGATTCTAAAGAATCGGGTCGATAAACAGACGTTAGGGTAGGCATAAAAGACCTCTAATTTGTGGTTTTATCATCTGTGTTTTAAGTTATTGGCATTGTGTATAGTCATATTTGTAAATTGATACACCCGTAATTGTTGAGTGAAGAAGTTAAGATTGCACTATAGAAAAGGGGCTGTATTGCATATCCTAGTGAAGAAGAATGCCATTTTCAATATGTTAACCATCACAGCACAAATAATTGAAAATTACATTTGATTTGATTACTTTTTTTTACAATATTAACCATTTTCAAATAAACGTGGTAGTGTTAAGCTTATTCAGCACTGAAATCTGTTGAAAACTTCTTTCAAAGTCCTTCATCACATATTAAAATATTGATGTATTGATGATATTAAAATAACTTAATTTCAGAGCACCACAAAGTCAGACCTCAGCCCCTATATATACCTTTAATGTAAGATCGTTCGGTCACATACCAATTTAAAATCATAACATAAAAACTGCAATGTTACTGTTTTTAAAAACATGTGTAGTAAGCCTAAGTGTACAGTAAGTGTGTGTGTGTAAGCATGCTTTAATGAAGTAGACTTAAAAAACTTTTGAATTTGAGCTTTTACATTCATCAACCTGTCTTTTACATAAACTTACAAAAAAGATACTTTAACTCAGTCCTCAGATAGAGGAGGGTTGCTGCTAGCTCCGTCAAAGTATTTCTGTCCCTCCCAAACTGCTTTGAAATGGTATGTTTAGCAGCCAGAATTAAAAAAAAAAAATTCAGGGGGAGAAGCCCCCTGACCCCTCCTAACATGATCACCCGTCAGGAAACAATTGCAACGTCTCAGATTGACAGAACAGACAGAACGTCTCAGAATTTTAGCTTGCATGACGCCCCTGATAAAACCCATCCAATACACCATTGAGCTCATCAGACTCAGTGGCTCAGTTGATAAAGTGTTGGGCTTTAATCAAGGAGACCTGAGTCCACTGGTCCACTTTGGAAAATGTGTAGATGTCACGGTTTAAGCCCCTCAAACGTGAAACTTAAACGTTTGCGTTAACACGCTCCAGTGGAGAGATACCCAGATGTTGACCTATTCTACACGCGTTCTCGTTTTATACCCACGCGGTGGGCGGAGTTACGCCATGCAAATTCTGCAGACCCATGGCATTTCCTTGCCATTGGCTCATTTTATTTGTTTTGAGGATGAGAGGCTTCTAAGCGAACCCCATTCGTCGTCATCCGACGTAACATCTCAGTTCCCTACTCAGGGAATGATCGAGGATTACATCCATAAACGAGATGTTCTCTAACTGCACCACGAGAAGGCAAGGAATGAAGAAGCTTCCCGAGGAATCATTAGCAAGTAATCTTACTGTCCAGCGGTGTGAGCTTACGCTGTTTTCTGTGTATTTGCAAAATTTCTGGTTAATTAATTTTGTGCTACAAATCAGTGGGGTTATACTACGACAATACATTAAAATAATATGGCAAGAAATACCACTTTGCAATATCAAACAGCATAACAGGCAGTTTTGTACTTAAAGGAACACTCCGACTTTTTGGGACTTTAGCCTATTCACCTTACCCCCCAGAGTTAGATAAGTCCATACATACCTTTTTCATCTCTGTGCGTGCTATAAGTCTGTTTGACGCACCCACCGCTAGACTAGCTTAGCACAAAGACTGGATGTGAATGGTTGCAGCTTTCATACTAATCCAAATGAGTGGCAAAATAACGCAAACGTTTTCCTATTTACATGTTGTGGTTTGTATAGTCACAGAGTGTGCAAATATCAAGGTCATATGAGACACAGACATCTTTTGACCGTATAAATACTATATTTTCTGAAGGCGAAACACTGCTACTTGGGCAGAGTGATCGAGACGCACCGTGACGAGGAGCAGAGAGTTCGCTTCGCTCAGCGTTGGAATAAAGAGTCAGCAATTACTAACGTTAGATAGAAAAGCATAGTTTATCATGGGTGTTTGCTTTATTGTATGAGCTGTGACAATAAACAGGGAAGACCAGGTAATGCAGTACCATTTTCATTGATTTCCAACCAAAAACGCACCCAGATTTATAAATATCACATGAATAAATAATTATTATTACAGGAATCAATATATTTTAAATGCAATTTATTAGCTGAACCAAATGTATTCAACAGTAGCCTATATAATATACAGTATTGCATTACTATAGGATAGAATAAGGGGAAAGTAATAGCACAAATTGTTTTTGCACAATGAACTCACAGCCTATCGTACCCTTTTGCACGCTCAAGTTCGTTATTTCCATGGTTATTTCAAATTTAGGCTACTAGGCGCGCCGCGCGCAGGGTGCAAGTTCAACGCGGTGAACGCGCTCGTTTTTTTTCCCAAGCGCGTCCGCACCGCATCAAGATAAAAACATATTCATACCCTAATCATATAATAGTGTCACTAACGTTACATTAGATCTGGCTAATGGCACTGTTACAGTAGGTCATCTAAAAACATGACGATAGAGGCTAATTAGCCTACTGGCTAATTCTGGCACACTGTAGGCCTACATTTAATCATGTATCATTAGTGTGCATTGTCCCTGTTAAATAAACCTGAAATAAATAAATAAAATAAATAAACGGAACACTTACCTCAGCCGCAGGTGATCCACTTGTCCTGTCTGTGCTATCGATGGGATGGCCGTATCCTTCAGCACATTATGGTCCGTGTGGCAAATTCCATTT